>NC_090653.1:274927878-275127465 GCF_040937935.1 Hyperolius riggenbachi
CCGCAAGTGCTGCGGAAAGTCCCCCAAATGGTAGCAAGCAAGCTGGGTGGATCAGGGGTCCACGGAGGGAGACGGCATCTCATGCAGGCAGGCCCTTACATGTTTCGCCGTTCTCACGGAGAAGAAAGTATAGTCTCACTTTTCTGGATCACACATTCTCCACATGTCTAGGAGTTTCAGTGCTCTCAGAGGCCCATATGCAATTCACTTTTTCTCTTGAGTATTCTCCTAGTTGATATTTTCACAAATGTCAATAAAATGCCTTTTAAACTATCAGCAAGCAAGAAAATACTCAAAATAATTTTGATAGTACTTTTTGGTACTTTTTCAATTGCGAAATGCTAAAACATTATTTTAAATACAAGATGAAAAATGATGTCCTAGGAAAAAAAACGCAGGAGAAAAAGTTAATTGCATATGGGCCAGGGCGTCTTTAATCTTATATGGTTTTTTTTTGAATGGGCTGGACTGGCCATTTGAATTGTCTAAACATGGATCTAAAGCCGCATCTACACGCGTAGGGGGGTCGGGGGAAAATGAGTTGAAGTTACCCAGGGCTTCTAATGGTCCCCCGCAGACATCCTGTGCCCGCGCAGCCACTCCCCAATGCTCCGGCCCCGCCTCCAGTTCACTTCTGGAATTTCTGACTTTAAAGTCAGAAAACCACTGCGCCTGCGTTGCCGTGTCCTCGCTCCCGCTGATGGCACCAGGAGCATACTGCGCAGACCAAAGACCATACTGGGCTTGTGCAATACTCTCCTGGTGACATCAGCGGGAGCGAGGACACGGCAACGCAGCCGCAGGGGTTTTCTGACTTTAAAGTCAGAAATTCCAGAAGTGAACCGGAGGCGGGGCCGGAGCATTGGGGAGTGGCTGCGCCAACACAGGATGTCTGCGGGGGACCATTAGAAGCCCCTGGTAAGTTCAACTCATTTTCCCCCGACCCCCTACAGTATCCCTTTAATGCTGGGTCTGAAGGGTGGATCTCAGTGTGTAATCTCTTCTTTGATCTTTCCTCTATTTTCTTTCTACTCTAAGGCCTTTTGGGGAGCCCGGGCTCCCTAGGGGTCACCTAATTCTTCTCCCCTTTTCTTTCTCTCTTATATTCATTTCCCACTCTTGTTCTTTTTCATTTTCTTGAAGCTCTGTTTAGCAAACATTGTATGGAGTGCCTCCCTAGGCACCGCTCCTAATCAATGTGCAACTGTCTATTGGCAAACTTTCATCCCACTTTAAGCACTTTATGGTATTGTTTTACTAGGATGTGAAACTTAAGACAGATAGGGCATTGATGTTCAATATCTCAGTAGTTGTGCACTTGTTCTGTTTAGAACATTATGTCATGTTAAAGAAGTATTGTTGTAAGGGGAATCAAAAAAAGAGTTCAACTTACCTGGGGCTTCTACTGGCCCCTTGCAGACGTCCTGTGCCCACACCCGGACAAAAAGTCCTCCGGTCCCCACCGCGGCTCACTTCCTGGTTTTTACGACTTTAATGTCGCAGTCCACTGCGCCTGCACGGCCCTGGCCACGTGCGTTCTCGGTCCGGTGATGTCGCCGGGAGATTCCTGGGCAGAATGGGGACCGGGGCTCAGCGGGAGCTGACTCCGACATTAAAGTCGCAAAAACCAGGTAGAGAGCCGCGGCAGGGACCGGAGGATCGTTTTGTCCTGGCGGGGGCAAAGGACGTCTGCGGGGCAAAGAACCCCTGGGTAAGTTTAACTCTTCTCCCACCCCTTACAATTGTCCTTTAACACTCTTGGCTATCGGCCTACAGTATACCAGTGTATTTTATATGATATGCATATTGCAACATGTGTGTTTGCTTTAAAACTTTCTTCTTAAAAAATCTTTAAAAATAAAAAAAGTAAAAAAAAAAAATTGAAGGTCAATTATAACATGATTGAAAGAGTAAAGGATCGTACACACGTCGGATTTTTCCAAACGACCGGTCTTTTGGACGTTTGAATGTCCGGTCGTTTGGACGTCAAATCGGCATGTGTACGATCTGTCGTTCAGCTGATAAGACTGGCGGTTGGCCATGTTCTTTTGATGTTTTTCTACATGTGTTAATAAATATTTTTCAGAATATTTTTGCCGTTTTTTGAGATTGCATTAGTCTATATAGTCCTTTTCTAAAGCTACAAATAAGGGTTGGCGGATCGGTCATATCCAGTCTGATCAGCTGAACGACCGATCGTACACACGCCCGATTTGACGTCCAAATGACCGGATGTTTAAACGTCCAAACGACCGGTCGTTTGGAAAAATCCGACATGTGTATGTAAAAGAGAAGTGACCATACACCTTATTAACTACCACCTGTCGATCTGCCATCAAGTGTTTTCATGCCTGTCTACCCCCCTACCTTCATTCCTATGGTGAATGTTGAAGACAAAAAACAGGACGGCCAGGCAACAAGTAATGATTAAAAGGAAATAGATATGGCAGCCTCCATATACCTCTTGCTTCAGTTTCCCTTTAAGAAGGAACGATAACAGTCTTTGCAATTCAGTTTTACTGCCCATTATTATGTCAAATAAAAGTGAGATAAAATCACAATACCATAACTGATATATTCATTTATTGCTGATACACCTACAGTCACATACCTCATTACCGCTTAGCACACACTGCACAGAATGACTGTTCTGTGAGGTTTGCATATAATTAAAGTTTGTTCCTCTTTTTTTTCTCAGCGCTGACCAACTGCCTGCATTATTCAGTGTACACCGGTTTCATAACTTAGAGCCAACAACTCCTTCAGTTAATACTTAATTAAATCAAAACACAAGATTAGCCAGCCATGACTGCTGTGCTTGGAGATTTGTGATTAACTGAGTGAACTTTCAAAGGTCAACTCAATGTCAGCACTGTGCTTTATTATACAGTTACTCCGTGACATGACATGCCGGACTTAAAAAAACAAAGCCGTTAATTAGGATGCATTCAAAATAAAACGAATTGCATCGTACGCTTACGCAACTTTATGAGCATCCGGTGCGCTTTAGATTGTTAGAATATTACTGAATATATCTGCGATCGGCTTGTCCTCATCTTACTGGTCCCATCTGAATAAACAGTGTTGAAGATTAACCTGAAAATAGTTTCCACTCGAGTGCATAGATTTACCAAGCATAGGTATTAATTTTAAACAGGTTTAACCCATTCAACACCCTTCCAATTTGGATTGTGTTGCACTTTCATCTGAATTAAATCAGAACCTTAAAGTGTACCTGAGAGCAAATAATAAAAACAAATGATACATATCTGGGGCCTCCTCCAGCCCCCTTCAGGCTCATCGGACCCTCGTCCACCTCCCAGGCCAACGGGAACTTCCGCTAGGTGCCTGGATCCTCCGCTAATCCATCGGGCTACCTCGCGTAGGATCCAGGTGGCCTGGGAGGACGATGAGGGACCAATGAGCCTGAAGGAGGCTGGAGGAGGCCCCAGGTATGTACAGTGCTTCTGATTTGCTGTTTTTTTTTAAACTTTTTTCAATAAAGTTTAATATACTTACCAGGTCACTTGATGTTTGGCTTCTGAGGCGGAGCCCCACCCCCTAGCAAAAGAGGTCATAGGCCCTACTATATCCAAATAGAGAAAGGCAGAATACTTTTTGTTCTATGAGGCGGGGCAACACACAAAAATCCAGACCTCGTCAGACCCGGTATGTTAAAGGATGCCTTAGTCCAAATGAAAATTTAAAAACGGGGGAGCAGGTATGTGTAGTGGGCTCTCCTCATGCCCGCCGCTCCCCCCTGTTCTCCTCCCACACCCTCCGTTATTGTGTACTGACCCTCCGAAGCTACTTCCTGGTGGGGAGGGTCAGTGAAGAACGTCAAAGGACGCAGGTCGCCGGCCAGCGCCTGCGCAGTCTTCACCGACCCTACCGACTAGGAAGTAGCTTCAGAGGGTCATTACACAATCATGGAGGGCACCGGAGGAGAACAAGGGAGCGGTGGGCATGAGGAGAGCCCACTACACATGCCTGCTCCCCCAATTTTTTAATTTTAATTTGGGCTAAGGCATCCTTTGATTTATTCGGCCACACATGTCACTGCAAAATCGCTTTCGAAAAGCGATTCAAAAGCAAATTTGCAGTGCTCCTATCTGCTGTATTGGAGTACAACTGAGCCAAAATGCTGCAGAATCCATGATTGCGATTTGGCCTAATCACAATTGTGAGTGTGGGTTCCCCCACCATTGGCTTTCATTGGCAGAGTGCTTTTTGGAATCACCGGCGATTGTAGGCGATCTAAAAACGCTGCTAAAACCGCTCAAGTTGGTCTCGAGCCTACATGGGAGACATATTGGGGGCTGTCATATTTATTTAAAACTACCCCAGTTCCCTGCTGATCTCTTTAATTGCAGTAGTGTCTGTATTACACACCTAAAACAAGCATGTGGCTAATCTAGTCAGACTTCAGAAGTCAGAGCACCTGATCTGCATGTTTGGTCAGGGTCTATGGCTAAAAGTATTTGAGTCAGAGTATCAGGAGGACAACCAGGAAATGTGCACTGTTTAAAAGAAATTAAATATGTCAACCTCCATATCCTTATTTCAGATGCGCTGTGCTGTCACAATTGGGGATACAAAGGTTATGAATGCAACTGCACCGGGCCCCTAGACCGTAAGGCCCACTATGTGTCTTTTTACTACTGTATTCGCTTTGTATTGATGACAGGGCTGGATTTCTGGAAAGGCAACAAAGGCCCGGGCCTTGGGTGTCTGCAGTCCAAGGGGGCACATTAACATGAAAGAAAGGCTGCTACATATGAAAGAGGAGTCTGGAAATAGGGAGCGACACATGAAAAAGGGAAACTGATGACAAATGAGCTGCACATGAAAGAGAGGGGTTACAGTACATGGATGATACACATGGAAGAGGGGGCGGCACATGGAATGGGAGGGGCTACAGTACATGGATGATACACATGGAAGAGGGGGCGCCACATGGAATGGGAGGGGCTACAGTACATGGATGATACACATGGAAGAGGGGGCGCCACATGGAATGGGAGGGGCTACAGTACATGGATGATACACATGGAAGAGGGGGCGCCACATGGAATGGGAGGGGCACTGCTGAACATCAAAGGGGAGCCACAACATACTTGGCCTAGGGCAGCCTTTCTCAACCTTTTAACCTTGGAGGAACCCTGCAAATAACTTTTGGATCTCAAGGAACCCCTGCATTAATTTTGCAGGAGGCATGGTCTTTAAAAGTAGGTGAGGCTGTTTATGTCCCTAACCCTTATTACACTGCCACTTATTATACTGTCTCCTTTCCTAGTGCTTTTTATTAATGTGCTTATTATTATTCTCACCCCCAACTGAGTGCTTCTTTTTATAGTACCCCCTATTATAATGTCCTTTCTGCACGATGAGGGAAAATGCCAGGGAACCCCTGCAGAGTCCTCAAGGAACCCTGGTTGAGAAAGCCTGGCTTAGGGGCAAAATAAGTATATATCCAGCTTTGTTTGGTGGTATGCTGGTACAGAAAAATCCATGTGTAGTAAACTTCAGGGTCTTGGCCAAGTAGTTTACTATATCAGAATTTGTACATTGTATATTTATACAGGCACATGGCTGGGACCTGAGGACTGAGTTTGCTATTGCCAGAGTTTTACTACCAGGGGCGTAACAATCACCCCTAAAGTGAATGCTACTGCGGGAGGGCCCTGGGGGGAGAGGCCTGGCTAGGGGGACTACAGCTCTGGGGCACGAACAGGGCAGTTTTTGTGGCAGTGCAGTAGGGGGAAAAGCAGGCACATACAGCAGCTAGAAAGGGGGCCTGACTCCCCCCCCCCCCCTCCCTCACTTTTGGGTCCTTCAGCACTTCTCCCTCCAGAATAAGAGCAGCAGCTGGGCAAGGAGCCTCACCTCACTACTGCGTTCCATGCACTGGATCTTCACACCCTGCTGGTATTCTCTGTCTCCGCCGCTCACTCTCTACTTCCTGATTATGGTGAAGATCAAGTGCATGGAGCGCGGAAGTGAGGCTAGTCTCCCTGCCCGGCCACTGCTCTAATTCTGGGAGGGGGGGGGGAAGCACTGAAGGCGAGGTGATGGAGGGGGGAGTCAGGCCCCCCTCCCTACAGCTGTGTGTGCCCGCTGCTGCCCTTCCAGGCTACCTATACTGGGGGCTCCTATACCTGCTTACCTATACTGGGGGCACCTATAGCTGGCTACCTATATTGGGGAGTCTATACCAGGTTGCCTAAACTGGGGGCAACTATACCATGCTAAAATAAAAAACAAGTGTCAGCGCCAAGGCAGAAGGCGACCGCAGCCGAGAAGGACAATGTCCAAAAGTCCACACAAGCAATGAATATATAAAGTCAGCGCAGGTCTATAGTAATACAGCTTTCATCATTTTTTGGTATACAGGATCTTCGAACAAAAGGGTAAAGAAGCAAGGCTTACCAGATTCCAACAACCCACATTATAAGGTTGTAAACGAGTTTGATAGGTGGTCCGCAGAACTTTCAAATGGTGTCGTTTCACCAGCGATGTTGCACACCACAGATTCCTCCGGAATATAGTAGATATCCTGAGATCGCAGAGACTCACCAAAGGGGAGTCCAGTAGGATAGTGACATGAAAAGGATATACGGCACATCTAAGTGTAAACCGTCTTTATTACATAACAAATGTTATGTAATAAAGACGGTTTACACTTAGATGTGCCGTATATCCTTTTCATGTCACTATCCTACTGGACTCCCCTTTGGAGAGTCTCTGCGATCTCAGGATATCTACTATATTCCGGAGGAATCTGTAGTGTGCAACATCGCTGGTGAAACGACACCATTTGAAAGTTCTGCGGACCACCTATCAAACTCGTTTACAACCTTATAATGTGGGTTGTTGGAATCTGGTAAGCCTTGCTTCTTTACCCTTTTGTTCGAAGATCCTGTATACCAAAAAATGATGAAAGCTGTATTACTATAGACCTGCGCTGACTTTATATAACTATACCATGCTACCTATACTGGGGGCACCTATACCATGCTACCTATACAGGGGGCACCTATAGCTGGCTATCTATACTGGGGGCAACTATAACTTGCTACCTATACTGGGGGCACCTATAGCTGGCTACCTATATTGGGTCATCTATACCAGGTTGCCTAAACTGTGGGCAATTACACCATGCTACCTATACTGGAAGTATTTTTTTTATATCCTGTCTGGCCTGCCTTTGCAATATCTGTCTTGAGGGGGGAGGAGAGGGCCCTCCAAGGGCCCCGTGATTTCTAGTTATGCTCCTGTTTACTACGATATATTAGAGTTTACTATAACAAGATTCTACTGTAACAATCACCTCTGTGTGCTTTGAATTGTGGTAATAATCATAATCAAACTGCCTTAGTGAATGTGAAGTGACATTTTGAAAAAAGAGTTAGATACTTACTTTAATAGAGGGAAGACACTGGATAGTCTTGAGGCTTACCCCATGATGGGGGTGGGTTATTAGCTGGGGGTGAGGGTTATTAGTTGCCACGGAGCAATCGTCAACATTTGTTACCTTTAAACTGTCACTAAAAACTCACTCATTCCGACAAGCATATGGTCTACCTTAGGCCACTTCCGCTTTGTCCTAAGACCAAATTGCACACCTACTAGATATCCTAATACACACTGCCCTCTATGTTTGTTGTATACTACCCCACATCTCGTCCCCCCCCCCCCCCCCCATTCCTTTAGATTGTAAGCTCGCAAGGACAGGGCCCTCTCCCCATTTTGTGTATTGGAAATCATTATACATGTTATTCATCAGAATCAGAATCAATTTTATTTCGCCAAGTAAGTTTGCACCTACAAGAAATTTGTCTTGGCAGTTGCTGAACAAACACAAACAAAAACAATACAAGGGCAGACAATGTGTATATTACAAGTCAAGGACATTATAAGTATAGTGGCAGTAAGCAATGTGAGAATTGTTCATTTACAGTTCTGTGCTGATTACTATCAAGTCCTAGCAGCTCTAACGTGGTTCAGCATTAAGTATGGCTACCGCTTGAGGAAAAAAGCTGTTGCTGTGTCTGGAGGTTTTGGTAGCGATTGAACGGAATCTTACTCCTGAAGGCATGCGCTGGAAGATGGAGTGAGCTGGGTGAGAGGGGTCAGAGGCAATTTTGGTTGCTCTTTTTCTGCACCTGCTAGCGTAAAGATCCTGCAGGGAAGGTAAGCTACAGCCAATTATCCTTTCCGCTGATCGGATGATGCACTGCAGCCTCCCCTTTTCTAATGCTGAGCAGGAGCTGAACCATACAGTCATAGATGATGTTATGGTGGATTCAATAATTGCAGTGTAGAACTGCATCATTAAATTTTGAGGTAGGCCAAACTTTTTCAGCTGCCGTAGATGGTACATCCTCTGTTGCACTTTCTTGACAATAGTGACCGTATTGTTATCCCATTTTAGGTTGTGTGAGATCGTGGACCCAAGAAACTTGAATGACTTTACCTGGGTTATTGTGGATCCATTTATGGTTAAGGGGAGGTGCTGGGGGGGGGGGGGGGGAGATCTCCTAAAGTCTATTATAATCTCCATGGTTTTGAGAGCGTTTAGTTCCAAGTTGTTGCTGCTGCACCAGGAGGAAAGCTGTCCCACCACATGCCTGTATGCAGATTCATCCCCGTTTTGTATGAGACCAACTACTGTTGTGTCATCTGCAAACTTCAGAACCTTAACAGATGGATCTGTGGAGATGCAGTCATTGGTGTACAGTGAGTAGAGCAGTGGGGAAAGCACGCAGCCCTGGGGAGCACCAGTACTGACTGTCAGAGAGCTTGTTGTGTGTTTCCCAAGTCTGACCTGCTATCTCCTTTCGGTTAAGAAATCGGTTATCCATTTGCAGATGGATTCAGGTATGTGTAGCTGGGAGAGCTTGCTGTGTAGCAGAGATGGCATTATGGTATTAAATGCAGAGCTGTAATTTATAAATAAAATCCTGGTGTAGGTTCCTGGGGTGTCTAGATGCTGTAGTACATAATGCATACACATGTTCACGGCATCATCTGCGGATCGATTAGGCCTGTAGGCAAATTGCAGAGAGTCCAGCAGGGGATCTGTGATGGATTTCAGATAAGCCATTAACAGTTTTTAGAATGTTTTCATGACCAATGATGTCAGGGCAACAGGCCTGTAATCATTTAAACATGTAGGTTTTGAATTTTTTGGGATGGTACAATAGTTGAGCATTTAAAACAGGCCGGAACAATTGAGAGTTCGAGAGATGCTTTGAATATGTCTGTGAATACAGGAGCTAATTGTTCGGCACAGAGTTTCAGGCATTTCGCAGAGATAGAGTCTGGCCCCATTGCTTTCCTAGTGTTTTGTCTTTTGAAGAGTCTGCTTACGTCTGATTGATTCATCATGTTACTTTTATCACTGTCATTACCAACTCTGTATCTTCTTGTATGTTGTATTGTTTTTGTATTTTGTCACCAATAATGTATTTTGTATATTGGTGTACACCATTGTTTGTATTATTATGTACCCCATGTTCGTTTCTTACTTTGTACAGCTCCATGGAATATGTTGGCGCTTTTTAAATCAATAATAATAATACTAATAATAATAATAATAATAAAAGAGTTATTAGTTGCCAGGGGTGGAGGGCTATTAGTTGAAGGGGATTATTAGTTGCCTGGGGGGTTGGCTATTAGTTGCCCTGGGGGAGGGTTATAAGTTGCGGGGGGGGGAGGTTATCAGTTGCCTGGAAGGAGGGTTCATTCATCAAATTGAAAGTAAAAATCGTAGTTAAAGAGACTCTGTTTTTAAAAAAAAAAGTTCCCTGGGGGTCACTTACCTCGGGAGGGGGAAGCCTCAGGGTCCCAGTGAGCAGGGTTGCCAACCGTCAGTAAATTTACTGACAGTCAGTAAAAAAGTCAACAAATCTGGGCTGTCAGTAAAGTCCATGAAAAACTTTGTGGTGTCAGTAAAAAAAAAACCCTCTCTCTTCCCCAGAAGATCACAGCACTTACTGCTTTTCAGTTTACATATCACTCTGGAATGTACACTGCTCTAGCTAAAGGTGGCCATACATCTGTAGACTTGGCGACCAATCGACCATCAGATAAGACAATTATTATTGATATTATAAAAATCAGTGCCACCAAGAGCATGCCTAATTGTCAATCAAACCAATTTCAGGACAAAATTGGTTGCATGTATCAATCGGACATGCTGGAAAATCTCAGGTTGGCATGCTTGATCGGGTGTGCAGCGGCAAGGGCTGCGATAATCGAGAACAAACGTGATGGAAACCCCCGGTCTCATCCCCAAATGTAAATGTATCAAAGTGCCCCCTTCCGAGATGCCTTGCATTAATGCAGTCCGCCATTGCACTCTTCTTCCTCATTCGCGCCGGTGTATTGCATGTGGGGCGCATGTGTGATATCTTTCATTTAATTTCAGTAATATTAGATGCCAGTAAAAAAAAAGTGTTCTGTCAGTAAATTTTTTGTGCGTTGTCAGTAAAAATTTATTTCCGAGGTTGGCAACACTGCCAATGAGGCTTTCTCCATCCCTGTAGCTGCAGGCAATCCAGCGATGGCTCCCTCGAAGCCTCCCGGAAACCTCCCCCGACAAGCCGTGATATATTTACCTTGCTGGGATCCAGTGCAGGCGCAGTAGCAGATCTCCGTTCTGGCTAGGTGGAAATAGCCGAGCCTAATCGTATCCGCTCTACTGCGCAAGCGCAAAAGGACTTGCGCCTGCGCAGTAGGGCGGATCGATCGGGTTCTGCTATTTCTGCCTTAACCCGAACGGAGATCCGCTACTGTGCCTGCGCTGGATCCCGGAAGGTAAATATTTACATTGCCGCATTTCAGGGGCTGGAGCTGGATAACGGAGGGATGGAGAAGAACGGGGGAAGCCTCGTTAGGATTCAACGTCTTCCCCCTCCCAAGGTAAGTACCCCCTCCCCCGAGACTTTATTACAGGATTTCTTTAACCACTTGACGACCAGGGGATTTTTCAGTGATCGGTGCTGCGTGGGCTCTACAGCCCGCAGCACCGATCAGGAGTGCAGCAGGGCGATCAGACTACCCCTCTTTTTTCCCCACTAGGGGGATCGCCGATCTACGTCACTGCGCTGCTGCGCAGTAGCGCAGTATGATGTAAACAGCGGGGATTTCTTCCCCGCCTGTTTACATTTTGCCGGCGAGCCGCGATCGGCGGCTCTCCGGCTGTTCACGGAGAAACCCTCCGTGAACTGACATGGAAAGGTTTCCATGGAAACCCTCAGACAACCAGTTTACGCCAATCGGCGTTAGCTGGTCGTCAAGAGGTAAAAGAAAAAAAAAAAAACACTTCCTGGTAACTTTCAGGAGATTGTTTAGTGTCATCTAGTGGCCAAAAAGAATAATTAAAGTTAAAAAATATATTTAATTATTATTAAAACCCTTATTAATTCCCCCTCCCCCGTACCTATCGAACATATACACTTAAAAAAAAAGTGACAGTTGAAAAAAAAAAAAAAAAAACAATAGTTACCTTAGGGTCTGATTTTTTTTAAATATATATGTAAAGATGGTATATCAATTTTTTTCCCTGCTTTACCCTAAAAAACGCATAGAAAACAAAGTTACATTTTAGTAAATGATCATACTAAAAACAAGTATCGCCCACGAAAAGCCTAATTTGTGTCGGAAAAAAACAATATGTGTGATAAGCAGTAATAAAGTATTGCCAAATTAATGGGTTGACAGGGGAAAATGGCCTTTGGCGTGCAGTAGTTAACACTGTGCCTAAATTAGTGTGCAACATTTTCAAATGTATGCATCATTACTGTCTATGTCATTTTATCTGTTTCTTACTACTTGAGGCAGATTTCCTTAGTTTTTTTTTTAATCCAGTCCAGGTTTGCTGAATCACTTAAATGGCAAGGGTTACAGGAAACCTTAAGTAAACCTAAGGTGCCCCTTTAACAGGATGAGCATAGCCCCTCCTTTCTTCTTTACTACTGGCAGATAAGAAAACAAAAACAGCACCAACTTCCATTATCTATAAACACTTTGGCTAAAAAGCTGTTTATGTATATTATGGCAGTATCTTCCACAATGCAACCAGGTTATATCTAGGGATGATCACAGATATGCAACTTATTCCGAGTTGATGCAAATGTATGCAATTTTTATGCAAATGTATGCAGCTTGAAAATGGACCAATCAATTTAAACCTGGGTTTAAATTGATTGGTCTATTTTTAACTGCATACATTTGCATAAAAATTTGCATAATTTTGGAAAAATTAGCATCTCATTGATCATCCCTAGTTATATCCCACAATGCAACCAGGTTCATATAGAGGAAACTGTCAAGGCCATGGCCCTGACATCACACTGTGGGAGGAGTTATCACAATAACAACTACACAGACATCCCTGATAATATATTTGGAAAAAGTTAGAGGTTTCTCCTAGGAAAGGCGGTATCGTCTATTGATTGGGATGAAGTTCAATCCTGTAATAAAGTTCCTCTTTAAATTGCATATCATAATCACAGAAATAGGACAGAATTGGTTACTCTGTGACCAGACTGAAATCCAGTAGCACTTTATTATTATATATTAATGATGAGCAAACAGTTCTCCTACTAAGATACTTAACACAGCCCACAAAGAAGAAGATTGGATTAGCAAAATCAAAGCTTCTGGAAGCTAATCTATTTAAACAGTATACAGTGTTAATAGTTCAGAGATTTGTAAAGGTGTATACACACGCACTACTTCCGCCAACGACGAGTCTGTGAGCGGATCAGTTAGAAACAGCCTTATCAGTCTGCCGACAGCGCGCACACACGTGCTACTGTCGGCTGAACGTCCGCCCAGCGGGAGGGTCTCGACCCGTCGTTGGCGGAAGTAGTGCGTGTGTACGCACCTTATAGGTTTATACCCGCCTACCAACTATCTGCCCAACTATCTGCCAAACTTGTCTGTTAAAGCGGATCCGAGATCTTATCTAAAGTTTAGATAGTTTACACAGCATATCTAGCTGCAAACAGCTTCAAAAGTTGATGATTATTTATTCCTGTGATACAATGAGAGCAGCCATGTTCTGTTTGTCACATTGTCACAGGCCGAGGGCTGGAGATACTATCAGCTTGCCTGTGTGTAAATTCAGTCCCCTCTCCTCCTCCCTCCTCACCTCTGCCTCTGAAATCAATGGCTAGTAACCTCCTTCTCCTGCCCAGACACAGCTCCCATAAGCCCTTGCTACAGTGCCAAGACACAAAAAGAGCTGTGGGCGAGGCTTGTTTAGTTTATAGGGAATTAGAGTATTAAAACAAAACAAAAAAAGTAGTTGGCTTGAGGAATGCCCTATAAATTATATGAAAGGAACACAATTATGCAATGAGTAAAAGGTTTTTCCATATGTTTCCAGGGCAGCACGATAGGGTTAAGTTCCACCCACTTCACCCCATAGGACCAAGAATGAATAAATTAAATCCCTAAAGCGTCCCTCCCCAGTCTTTTGTCCTCGCGAATCATCTCACCCCTGGGACCGGTGCTAATCAGAAGTTCTGGGATTACCAATAGGATGACCGATAGTCTGCTTCCTCTACCAGCAGGTTCAGCCTCTCCTGCTGAGGATTCCCTGCCAGCAACTAAATGACGCTGGCTGGTGAAACCACCATTTCTGGCCATGGTGCAGGTCGTATGGTTGCAATGCTCCATTGTATGACCTTATGTATATGTGTATTTACAGGTGCACTGCGCCTATATTTTAGGTACTCCATACCTCTCCTCTTGTTTCTCTCCCTCTTGTTTTCTCCTCATATACTGGGCCTGCGGCGGAGATGCACTGAGTGTTGGGAGATTTAAGCCGGCTCTCTCTGTCAGACCGGTTCTGCATGTCTGACTGAGAGGTGGGGAGACTATGCGCAGCCTAGAATCTTTTACTGTGGCTATAGGTAGGCTGAGAGGTGATGGGGAGAGGACTGGGGCTATTCTAGGTTCTGTATCTTTGCTCATGTTGAATCATTCTTCTTCCACAGCAGGATTGCTGTAGTATGGAGTCATCCTTACCTGATAGTGTCCAGCCTGATGGCCTAAGGTAGGAAGCAGACAGTAAGTGGCCTATTTATTTTTTAGGTAAAAGAGTGCTTTCTAATTAGGCTCTATTTGTTTTTCAGCCTAATTCAGGAGCAAGTTCGGGGTTGGACCAGTCAAGTTTATACGAGGGTCCATAGGAGCCATATTCTCCCAAGAGGAGACTAACCCCTAAGAGGAGATCTCTATCTCGATCACGTTCTCGTTCCAGATCACGCTCCAGCAGACGCTCCTCCTTTAGGAGACAAGACAGGAGCACACCACCTAGACATAGAGACTCTCGTTCGGAGTCAAGAAAGAAGTGCTGGGCCTGCGGCAATGATGTTATGAGAGGAAAATTAGTGTGCAGAACTTGCTTTAACTCTATGGCCAGAGAGCCGGAGCAACCCATGGACATCTCCAGCATGATTAAACAGGCGGTACAGGAGTCCATGGACCAGTACATAGCCTCCTTACCTGCTCACACTAGGTATCAAAATAGAGACTCTGAAACACCGGGGGGCCCCTCGGCTAGCACAGAGATGGAGCCTGACCAACCAGCAGTTGGTTTTGATTTTGCCTTGGTACAACCTTACATTAAGTCTGTGAGAGAAGCCATGGAGTGGCAGGATGAGGAAGTACCGTCTACATCAGCACAGTCACGAAGAGATTATTATGCTCACCTGAAGAAAAGTACTAAGACTTTCCCGTTTATCGACAGGATTAATGAAATCATTCTTGATGAATGGAAGAAGATAGACAAGAAGCCTTCTTTGTACAATAGATTTAATAAGTTATACCCTCTGGAAGAAAGTAATTCGGCAGTTTTGGACGAACCACCTAGAGTGGATGCGTCGGTTATGAATTTAGCCAGACACGTGACATTACCCCGAGAAGACTCGTCAGGAAGTGCCTGCAAGCCCGCAGTGGCGCTAACAGCAGTAGCAGAAGCGCTAAAGTGCTGGACAGACAATATCGAGGAGGCCATAAGATCTGACGCGGACAAGGAAATAATTATAGCAGCTTTGAAGGACTTCAAGTTGACTGCCGACTTTGTCGGTGAAGCAGCAGTTGATATTCTCCGTTGCTCATCAAGGTCCATGTTACATTCTGTAGTTTCCAAAAGAGCTCTATGGCTCAAACATTGGTCGGCAGACCAAGGTTCCAAACAGGAATGGTGTAAGATTCCTTACGATGGGAGGAACCTATTTGGGCAAACTATGGACTCCGCCATCAGTAGAGTGACTGGAGGAAGGTCCGGAATGATTCCCCAGAACCGTAGGGGAAGAAAGCCTACTACAACTCGGAGGCCAGCTTATCAGCAAGGAAGATTCAGATCTACAACCGGGTATAGACCTTCAGGAGGTTTTAGACGAAACTGGCAAAGTTTACAGACAACCTTGCAGAGACTAAACAAGCAGAAGAAAACTACCCAGGGGTCTAATCAGCAGAAGTCTTTTTGATGGTTGGAATGCTCAGGCATTGCCAGTTGGTGGAAGGTTTCGAGCCTTTGCGGATGTCTGGGCGGACAAGATCAGGGACCCCTGGGAAGTACAGACTGTTTGATACGGACATCGTTGGAAGTTTGCAACGATGCCCCCAAGAATTTTCAAGACGACAAATATTCCAGTATCGCAAGAAAAGAGACATATTCTGATGGTATATATCCAAGGTCTTCTAGCAAAGAACGCGATCATTCAAGTTCCTCAGGTAGAGAGAGGGAGGGGAGTCTATTCCCCGTTGTTCTTTGTAAAAAAGAAGTCCGGAGACCTGCGTCCAGTAATGGATCTAAGACTAAACAAACATATCGGTTTAACGAAGTACAAGATGGAGACATTACAGACAATCACAAAGGTAATTATGAAGAATGACTGGGCCCTCTCAGTCGACCTGGAGGACGCCTATCTACACATTATGATCCACCCTCATTACCAAAGATTCCTCAGGTTTGCCATTGGCAATCTTCACTTCCAGTTCCGCTGTCTTCCCTTCGGGATCTGTACGGCGCCAAGGACTTTCTCAAAAATATTATTATCTCTGGTGGAGATCCTGAGAATACAAGGACTCAGACTGTTCCATTACCTGGATGATCTGCTACTACTAGATCAGGACAAAGATCAGATACTGCTACACAGACGGATGTTACTGTCACAGCTGGAAAACTTTGGGTGGAAAGGGAATCTAGTGAAGCCAACTAGAGCCATCAAGAAAGATCATATTCTTAGGTGCCTTGTTCCACACCAACTTGAACTCAATAAGTCTCCCACTGGAGAAGCAAGAAAAACTCATCCAGAAGGTACGGAACATGATCTGTTTGTCAACAACATCAGCGACTCAGTGCCTAAGTTTACTTGGAACAATGACGTCAACGATCCCGATGGTTCGGTGGGCGCAGTGGCACTGCAGGACTTGGCAGATTGGATTTCTGAGTCAGTGGCACAGCAAGGAGATGACCCAACAGATCCTGATTTCTCAGGCAATGAGGAACAGCCTGTTCTGGTGGACAGACAGGAAGAATCTGTCAGTTCCGTTACAGATCTGTCCACCCGCTCCAATCATAGTGACCACAGATGCCAGTCAGTCTGGATGGGGAGGTCACCTACTAGAAGAAGTTTCGCAGGGTGTCTGGGGACATCAGGAGACCAGCCTTCCTGCAAACATACTGGAGATACGGGCGGCCTGTCTAGTGCTACACAGTTTCAAGACACGCATAAAAGGAAAGCAGGTTCTTCTACAGATGGACAAACGCACCGCGGTGGCCTATGTCAAAAGGCAGGGAGGAACAAGGTCCAGGCGACTCCTGCAGGAAGTAGCTCCAATATTCTATTTGGCGGAGAACCATGTACTCAATTTAACAGCAACATACATTCCAGGTCCTGAAAATACACAGGCGGATTTTCTAAGCAGAAACTGCCTGGACAACGAGTGGTCCCTCAACGACAACATATTTCAAAAAATTTGCAGCCAGATAGGAGTACCAGAGGTGGACCTGATGGCAACCTCAAAGAACACGAAGTGCGAGACCTTCATGTCCAGGTGGCAATGCAGGAAAGCGATAGCAACAGATGCAATACTGGCAGATTGGAACTTTGCAGTGGGGTATGTATTTCCCCCAGTACCATTGATTCACAGATTATTGCTGAGACTACTCAGGGAGCCAGTCACTTTAATAGCAGTAATTCCGTTCTGACCGGGGAGACCCTGGTTTCCGCTCCTATGGCGTCTGAAAACGTGTCAGCCGATGAGACTCCCACAGGGCTGCAGCCTACTACACCAAGGGCCGATCCTCCACCCTAACCCAGACAAATTGGAGTTGGCAATATGGACATTGAAAGGAGGAAGTTGGCGTTATTAGACCTCCCAGACTCAGTCATTACCACAATACTAAAGGCGCGGAAACCAGCCACAAAGACATCATATCAGGACATCTGGCATAGATTTATTACATTTATGCATCAACGTCATCTCGATCCCCTCAAACCTCAGGTAAAGGAGATACTTCTGTTTCTACAGACGGGACTGGATAAGGGACTAGGGTACCACTCGTTAAGAGTTCAAGTCTCGGCTTTATCAGCACTCACTGATTCCAGATGGGCCTTGCATCCTCTGGTCGTACAGTTCCTCAGAGGTGTAATGAAACAAAAACCTCCCAGAAGGACTTTCTTCCCGAACTGGGATTTACCCTTAGTCCTGGAGGTCCTATCAGAACCTCCATTCACACCGGTGGAAAACTGTGACCTGATACATTTATCTTACAAGGCAGTGTTTCTTGTGGCCATAGCATCTGCCAGACGAGTTTCAGAAATCCAGGCTCTAGGCTCTGTGGAACCATCTTTAACCTGCTTCCCAGACAGAGTAATTCTCAGACCGATTCAACAATTTGTTCCAAAAGTTGCAACCCTGTATCACTTC
This sequence comes from Hyperolius riggenbachi, assembly GCF_040937935.1. Lineage (NCBI taxonomy): Eukaryota > Metazoa > Chordata > Amphibia > Anura > Hyperoliidae > Hyperolius > Hyperolius riggenbachi. The sequence goes on from NC_090653.1 coordinate 274,945,837, forward strand.
AACCAGGATTGGACACTACCAACATTATGGCAAGAGGGAGACACTGTTCCACACCCTCTGGATGTGGGTGCAACCTTGAAGGAATACATCTCAAGAACCGCCTCTATTAGAAAGTCAGAAAGACTCTTTGTTATATCTACGGGATATAGGAAAGGCCTACCGGCATCGTCTAGGACGATAGCGAATTGGTTGGTTAAAACTATCCAGGAAGCATATAGGATACGTAGTCTGGTTGCTCCGGAACAAATCTGTGCACACTCAACAAGGGGCTTGGCAGCCTCTTGGGCAGCGTTTACCAAGGTGTCACCCAAAAAGATATGTCAAGCCGCAAATTGGAGTTCGATTAACACCTTTATGAAACATTATAGGGTAGACTCAGCTGCAAGTTCCTCTGTACAGTTTGGTACAAGTGTGTTAACTGTAAATACTGTGTGATTATCATTAAAACTTCTGAATTGCACCTCATCCCTCCCTTTGTATTATTTGACTAGTTATTTCTCTATCGTGCTGCCATGGAAACATATGGAGTTAGAAAAATTGGATACCTACCTGCCGGTAATTTTCCTTTCCAGGTGTCCATGGCAGCACGAGGCTCCCTCCCTAGATTCGCTGATTCCGAGTTACAAGACTGGGGAGGGACGCTTTAGGGATTTAATTTATTCATTCTTGGTCCTATGGGGTGAAGTGGGTGGGACTTAATCCTATCGTGCTGCCATGGACACATCTGGAAAGGAAAATTACCGGCAGGTAGGTATCCAATTTTCCTAAATCTCAGATCCACGTTAAGCCCCATACAACTTTGTTGTGAAACAACTAAAACAAAAATATTTTGCTATTGTTCAAACAGCTGATAAGACGTAAATCCAACTGTTGGATTGACTTCTTATCAGCTTTTTGAACAATAGCAAAATATTTTTTTTAGTTGTTTCAACTTGTTTCACAACAAAAGCTGTTTGACAATTGTGCTGCATAAGACTGCTGTTGAGCGTGTGAATGGGGCTTAACGAGACTCCGTAACAAAAATTGCATCCTGTTTTTTATCATCCTACAAGTTCCAAAAGCTATTCTAATGTGTTCTGGCTTACTGCAGCACTTTCTGCTATCACAGTCTCTGTAATAAATCAATGCATCTTTCCCCTGTCAGACTTGTCAGCCTGTGTCTGGAAGGCTGCCAAGTTCTTCAGTGTTGTGGTTCTGCTATGAACTCCCCCTTCCAGGCCCCTATACGCACACTGCCTGTGTATTATTTAGATTAGGGTAGCTTCTCTCTTCTCTTTTACAAGCTGGATAAATCGTCCTCTGAGCTGGCTGGGCTTTCACATAGTGAGGAAATTCAGACAAGGGCAAAGCTGTTTGCAGGAAGAGCAGCCTGAAACTTCAGTGCATGAGAGATGCAGGGGAAAAGAAACACACAAATGATCTCTTGAGATTCAAAAGGAATGCTGTATACAGCCTGCTTGTGTATGGATGAATTTTCTATGTGTGGACATACTGTACATCAACCTACTTCCTGTTTTGGTGGCCATTTTGTTTGTTTATAAACAAACTTTTTAAAACTGTTTTTAACCACTTTTAATGCGGCGAGGAGAGGCGAAATTGTGACAGAGGGTAATAGGAGATGTCCCCTAACGCACTGGTATGTTTACTTTTGTGTGATTTTAACAATACAGATTCTCTTTAACAGACACGTTTGGCAGATAGTTGGACAGATAGCTGGTAGGTGTGTATGAACCTTTAGTCCTTTCTTCCACCTCCTGGTTGAAACTATTTATGGCGATGTTTTGATTCACAGTTAGCTATGTGAGTATTTCCTCTCTTATTACTGCTTCTGTGGCCTCTGAATCCAACAGGTTTAGATTTCTCATAACCTGTGCCCGATAAATCAACTCAAATTGTTTATGTATTATTAAAGGCAACCTGAGATTCTTCCAACCTCAGAGGTCCGCGGAATACCTTGCTACTAGTAATCGGACCAGCCATGCTCTTCAGCTCCTCGTTGCACTCCCACAGGTGCAGGTGCATAAAGATCCCGTGCGCGGGAGCGTGTACACAGCCAAACTGTGCATGTTTTACCGTGCCAGATATATGCACAACGGAGCAGCTGGAGAGGAGGGTAAGGGAGTCTACGCATCTCATGGGGCTGGAGGAAGCCCCAGGTAAGAATAAATATTCCTAGAACGTTTATCTCTCTGCTCACATTGTCTGGAGTGTACTGCACAGCAGGCGCTGTAGTTCTGTGCCTGCGCCAGGGGCGGACATACGGCCGTGCAGGCCGTGCCGCCGCACGAGGGCCCCTGAAGTTCCGTTTTCTTCAGGGGCCCATGGCATTAAGTACTTTTTTTTTTTTTTTTTTTATATTTTTTTTTTTTTTTTATTATTTTATTCCCGGGGGCCCCCCGACTCCTATCCTCCCTCCCTCCCTCACCTCGGGGGCCCCCTCCCGATATGCGCGGCGGGAGAGCGAGCGAGCGGCAAATGCAGGAAGGGCTCTCCAGGCATCCGCTAGAGGCCCAGCCGCTTGGTCTCCAATATGTCTCCAGTTGGAGACATATTGGAGACTCAGCGGCTGGGCCTCTAGCGGATGCCTGGAGAGCCCTGAAGACTTCCTGCATTTGCCGCTCACTCTCCCGCCGCGCATATCGGGAGGGGGCCCCCCGAGGTGAGGAAGGAAGGGAGGGAGGGAGGATAGGAGTCGGGCCCCCCACCCGGATAGCTACCCACCCGGCTACCTACCCACCCGGCTACCTACCTACCCACCCGACTACCTAACCACCCACCAGGCTTCCTACCTACCTACCCACCCACCAGGCTTCCTACCTAACCACCCACCCAACTACCTAACCACCCACCCGGCTACCTACCCACCCACCAGGCTTCCTACCTAACCACCCACTCAACTACCTAACCACCCACCCGGCTACCTACCCACCCGGCTACCTACCCACCCGGCTACCTACCTACCTACCCGGCTACCTACCTAACCACCCACCCGGCTACCTACCTAACCACCCACCCGGCTACCTACCGGGCTAGTTACCAACCCACCCACCAGGCTACCTACCCACCCGGCTACCCGGCTACCTACCTAACCACCCACCCGGCTACCTACCTAACCACCCACCTGGCTACCTACCTAACCACCCACCCGGCTACCTACCGGGCTAGTTACCAACCCACCCACCAGGTTACCTACCCACCCACCAGGCTACCTACCTACCCAGCCACCAGGCTACCTACCCACCCACCAGGCTTCCTACCTACCCACCCGGCTACCTACCTACCCACCAGGCTACCTACCCACCCACCAGGCTACCTACCTACCCACCCACCAGGCTACCTACCCACCCACCCGGCTACCTACCTACCCACCCGGCTACCTACCTACCCACCCGGCTACCTACCCACCCACCAGGCTTCCTACCTACCCACCCGGCTACCTACCTAACCACCCACCCGGCTACCTACCTACCCACCCACCCGGCTACCCACCCACCAGGCTTCCTACCTAACCACCCACCCGGCTACCTACCTAACCACCCACCCGGCTACCTACCGGGCTAGTTACCAGCCCACCCACCAGGCTACCTACCCACCCACCCGGCTACCCACCAGGCTACCTACCTACCCACCCACCGGGCTACCTACCTACCTACCGGGCTAGTTACCCACCCACCCACCAGGCTACCTACCCACCCGGCTACCTACCCACCCACCCACCAGGCTACCTACCCACCCACCCACCAGGCTACCAACCCACCCACTCAACCAGGCTACCAACCCACCCACCCACTCACCCACCCACTAGGCTACCTATCCACCCAACCACCCATGGGAGCTGCGCGCCGGATGGAGGCTGGGACAGGAGGTCTGCTGCTGCAGGTGAGTAAATGTTTTTGTTTTATTTATATTAGCAGGTGTATGTTCTGGGCAGGTCTGCCACATGATTGCATGTATTTTCTTCGCAAATCTGCCGACATGATTGCATGTATTTTCTGGGCATATCTGCCGACATGATTGCACGTATTTTCTGGGCATATCTGCCGACTTGTTTGCACGTATTTTCTGGGCATATCTGCCGACTTGATTGCATGTATTTTCTGGGCATATCTGCCGACTTGTTTGCACGTATTTTCTGGGCATATCTGCCGACTTGTTTGCACGTATTTTCTGGGCATATCTGCCGACTTGATTGCACGTATTTTCTGGGCATATCTGCCGACTTGATTGCACGTATTTTCTGGGCATATCTGCCGACTTGATTGCACATATTTTCTGGGCATATCTGCCGACATGATTGCACGTATTTTCTGGGCATATCTGCCGACATGATTGCACGTATTTTCTGGGCATATATGTGTATTTTCTTGAGAAAACCTGCACAATTATGTGAATTTTCTGGGGAAAGGGTCACCAAAACTTGGGCCCACTGTCTTTGCGTTGCACTTTTCAAGGGAACCTGAGGTGAGAATAATATTGAGGCTGCCATATTTCTCTCCTTTTAAGCAATACCAGTTGCCTGGCTGCCGTGCTGGTCCTCTGCCTCTTATTCTTTCAACCATAGACCCTGAACAAGCATGCAGCAGGTCAGGGGTTTCTGACAATATTGTCAGAACTGAGAAGATTAGCTGCATGCTTGTTGCTGGTGTAATTCAGTTTATTACTGCAGCCAAATAGATCAGCAGGGCCGCCAGGCAACTAGTATTGTTTAAAAGGAAATAAACCCTCACCCCGGGTTCGCTTTAAGTTACAGTTAGCTCCGCCCTCATCCGGTCATTGCCACGCCCATTTTTTTGCCGCGGCGCTACGCGCCGCAGGTTCTGTCCACTAATTTTTGCCGCGGCGCGCTTCGCGCGCCGCAGGTTGTAGCCACGCCCATATTTTGCCGCGGCGCGCATAGGGGGCCCACAATTACAATTTTGCACAGGGGCCCACTGCTGGCTGTGTCCGCCACTGGCCTGCGCAGTCCACTCCAGACAACATGGACTTGATTGACAGCGGTGCTCATGCAGGCGCAGTACAGGACAACTTTGTGAAATTGGCCTCTGCACTGGAGGGGACTGAAACATGTTAACTTCAAGGGGCTGGAGGAAGCCCTGGGCAAGTAGAATATTTTTATTTTTTTGCTTGCCTGGTCATTTCCTTTAAGGGGAGGGTATTTAAAGGAATACTTAAGTCAAAATCAAAAAATGACTTTTACTCACCTGGGGCATCCCGCTATATCACCCTCTATGCTGCTATAGCGTATAACATATACGCTACATCAGCATAGAGGGTGATATAGCGGCTGGGAGCGCGGAGAATCCCTCGCGTTCTCAGCCTGTCAGCGGCTGTCGCTGAACCCGGAAGTAGCCGCCGGCGGGAACAGGAGGATCGGATCGAGGCTGCGAGGGCACCATACAGCTTCAGGGGGGATGCCCCAAGTGAGTAAAAGTCATTTTTTGATTTTGACTTAAGTATTCCTTTAAGGGTGATGGGAGGAATATCACAGCAAGCCTGCCTCTTCCTGTCTGAACATTTGACTTTAGCCAAAAGTCAAAGGTTTCAAGACACAATTACAGGAGCTGGAGAGAATAAGGAGAGAAACAAACAACGCACAGAGGTATGTGGATCCAGCAGAAACATAATTGAGCTTACATTGGGTAATATACTGTACACTTTAGGCAGATAGCTGCAATATCTCTTTTTTATGCATTACTCATCAGGTTTAGTCCTCATAATAAATGGCTGAGAAAAGGAGTCAGGAAGATGAGTGTAATGAATGTGCCCAGTCATTGACATGAAGGCCACTGACTTGCTTCATCTCGAGATACTGTTAACAACATTATTACCTTAAACTGCAGTATAGTAAAACATCCACAAGAGGTCACTGTGTGTAAAATGTGATGATCTTTATGGGATTGCTATTTCCTGTATTTTTTGTTCCTCGCTGTTCTAAGTAAGCTGCCTTTCCTGATGGTGGTGTATGATATACTGGATCTCTGCATGTTTTTCTTCAGTAAAGAGTTCTAACTAATTATACTGCATGTACAGAACACTCTGCTCCATGGATAGATGAATAGATAGAACCTGGAATAAGTTACTTGTAATAGAGAGCTAGAAACTCAAGTATAAAATATTTCTGAACAATGTATTGTGGTTTCAGGCCTTCTTAAAAAATGCATTTAGTTATTCTCTGGTCTTGTAATATTCACACCCAAGCACAAAATGTTTCAGGTCTCTTAATTTTTACCAAATGAGTGTTATGAACAACAAAAGAAAGTGCAAAAACAGTATACAATTACAAAAGTAGAAGGCGTGAAAGCAGGCTGTGTGGCCTGGCACCCAGTCAAAACTAAGCATGGCTTAAAAAAAAAAAAAAAAAAAAAAATATCAGGAAAACAAAAGTTTTAATCAAATTTATAAACAAGGCAAACCCATTTTATTTCAAAAATCCATCATAAAAACATACAGGATTATTGAAGGCGACAAATCATGGACACATTTAAATATATTATTCATGAACATAATTTTAACAGCGAAAGCAAAATTTTCAAAAAGGATGGAAGAAATGCCCAGAAAGTATTTTACAGGTACGGCAGGCTGCAACGTACACACACTAACACAATTCTATCTAAATTATTAGTGTACTTATACTTTAACGTAAAACTAAAGCGAACCTAGGATTATTATTATTTGTTTAAGTTAAAATATCTATGCAGAAGGAAGGCTCTGGGCCCCATAGTGGCTTCCTGGTTCTCACTCTATGCCTTCGTCTACTGCTGTCCTCCCCATTGAAGATTGACAACGTAGTTGAATATGCCTTTGGGAGTCCTCAGTAGGCTTTGGAAGGAATTGAAGACAGGTGGCTCCGTACTGTGGATGCCGAAGCGCGCATGAGTGCTTCCGAGCCATTCCAGGACTCCCGAATTTACAGTGGTGTGAAAAACTATTTGCCCCCTTCCTGATTTCTTATTCTTTTACATGTTTGTCACACTTAAAGGTTTCTGCTCATCAAAAACCGTTAACCATTAGTTAAAGATAACATAATTGAACACAAAATGCAGTTTTAAATGATGGTTTTTATTATTTAGTGAGAAAATAACTCAAAACCTACATGGCCCTGTGTGAAAAAGAAATTGCCCTCTGCTGAACCTAATAACTGGTTGGGCCACCCTTAGCAGCAATAACTGCAATCAAGCGTTTGCGATAACTTGCAACGAGTCTTTTACAGCGCTCTGGAGGAATTTTTGCCCACTAATCTTTGCAGAATTGTTGTAATTCAGCTTTATTTGAGGGTTTTCTAGCATGAACCGCCTTTTTAAGGTCATGCCACAACATCTCAATAGGATTCAGGTCAGGACTTTGACTAGGCCACTCCAAAGTCTTCATTTTGTTTTTCTTAAGCCATTAAGAGGTGGATTTGCTGGTGTGTTTTGGGTCACTGTCCTGCTGCAGCACCCAAGATCGCTTCAGCTTGAGTTGACGAACAGATGGCCGGACATTCTCCTTCAGGATTTTTTGGTAGACAGTAGAATTCATGGTTCCATCTATCACAGCAAGCCTTCCAGGTCCTAAAGCAGCAAAAACAACCCCAGACCATCACACTACCACCACCATATTTTACTGTTGGTATGATGTTCTTTTGCTGAAATGCTGTGTTACTTCTACGCCAGATGTAACGGGACATGCACCTTCCAAAAAGTTCAACTTTTGTCTCGTCGGTCCACAAGGTATTTTCCCCAAAGTCTTGCCAATCATTGAGATTTTTTTTTAGCAAAATTGAGATGAGCCTTCATGTTCTTTTTGCTTAAAGAGAACCCGAGGTGGGTTTGAAGAATATTATCTGCATACAGAGGCTGGATCTGCCTATGCAGCCCAGCCTCTGTTGCTATCCCAAACCCCCCTAAGGTCCCCCTGCACTCTGCAATCCCTCATAAATCACAGCCACGCTGCTGACAAACAGCTTGTCAGAGCTGGCTGTGCTTATCTCTATAGTGTCACTCTGCTGCTCTCCCCGCCTCCTGCAGAACTCCAGTCCCCGCCTGCATCCCTTCCCTCTCTGCTGATTGGAGGGAAGGGACGGGGGCAGGGACCGGAGCTATGCAGGAGGCGGGGGAGCAGCGGAGACTGACACTACAGATGTAAACACAGCCTCACAGCATGGCTGTGATTTATGAGGGATTGCAGAGTGCAGGGGGACCTTAGTGGGGTTTGGGATAGAAACAGAGGCTGGGCTGTGTATGGGCAGATCCAGCCTCTGTATGCAGATAACATTCTTTAAACACACCTCGGGTTCTCTTTAAAAGTGGTTTGTGCCTTGGATATCTGCCATGCAGACCGTTTTTGCCCAGTCTCTTTCTTATGGTGGAGTCATGAACAATGACCTTAATTGAGGCAAGTGAGGCCTGCAGTTCTTTAGATGTTGTCCTGGGGTCTGTTGTGGCCTCTCGGATGAGTTTTCTCTGCGCTGTTGGGGTAATTTTGGTCGGCCAGCCACTCCTGGGAAGGTTCATCACTGTTCCATGTTTTTGCCATTTGTGGATAATGGCTCTCACTGTGGTTCGCTGGAGTCCCAAAGCTTTAGAAATGGCTTTATAACCTTTACCAGACTGATAGATCTCAATTACAGTACTTTGTTCTCATTTGTTCCTGAATTTCTTTGGATCTTGGCATGATGTCTAGCTTTTGAGGTGCTTTTGGTCTACTTCTCTGTGTCAGATAGCTCCTATTTAAGTGATTTCTTGATTGAAACAGGTGTGGCAGTAACCAGGCCTGGGGGTGACTACAGAAATTGAACTCAGGTGTGATAAACCACAGTTAAGTTATTTTTTAACAGGGGGGACAATCACTTTTTCACACAGGGCCATGTAGATTTGGAGTTTTTTTTCTCACTAAATAATAAAAACTAGGGATGGGACGAATCCACAATTTCTTCGAATCCGAATCCGGATCCGAATCTAAAAAGGTTCTCGAATATCTCGAACCTTTCGAATCCCGAATCTAACGAATCCTGCACATACGAATTGTGCGATCCGTGGTATAGTTGCCCGCAGTATAGGTAGCGAGGTAAAGGTGCCTTCAGTATAGCTAGCTAGGTATGGGTGCCTTCAATATTGGTAGCTTTCAGTATAGGTAGCAAGGTATATGGGCCTTCAGTATAGGTAGCAGGGTATATAGGCCTTCAGTATAGGTAGCAGGGTATATGTGCCTTCAGTATAGGTAGCAGGGTATATGTGCCTTCAGTATAGGTAGCAGGGTATATGTGCCTTCAGTATAGGTAGCAGGGTATATGGGCCTTCAGTATAGGTAGCAGGGTATATGGGTCTTCAGTATAGGTAGCAGGGTATAGGGGCCTTCAGTATAGATAGCAGGGTATATGTGCCTTCAGTATAGGTAGCAGGGTATATAGGCCTTCAGTATAGGTAGCAAGGTATATGTGCCTTCAGTATAGGTAGCAGGGCCGGGCCGAGGCATAGGCTGGAGAGGCTCCAGCCTCAGGGCGCAGTGTAGGAGGGGGCGCACAATTCATTTAGCTGTCATTCCTAATTGTGTTTGAAGCAGAAAGAAATAAGACAAGGGGATACATAGCAGTGACTGCAAGCCAGATAACTAGATATTAAGGTGTTGGGGAGGTTGTGGGCCCTGTGGCACCTCTTAGTCTAATAGCAATCAGTGTGTGATGGCTGGGGGGGAGGGATGGAGGGGCGCACTTTGGTGTCTCAGCCTTGGGTGCTGGAGGACCTTGTCCCGCCTCTGATAGGTAGCAGGGTATATGGGCCTTCAGTATAGGTAGCAGGGTATATGGGCCTTCAGTATAGGTAGCAGGGTATATGGGCCTTCAGTATAGGTAGCAGGGTATATGGGCTTTCAGTATAGGTAGCAGGGTATATAGGCCTTCAGTATAGGTAGCAGGGTATAGGGGCCTTCAGTATAGGTAGCAGGGTATATGGGCCTTCAGTATAGGTAGCAGGGTATATAGAGGCCTTAAGTATAGGTAGGTATGTAGGTAGGTATAGGGGCCTTTAGGTAGGTAAAGGGACCTTCAGTATAGGTAGCAGGGTATAGGGCCTTCAGTATAGTTAACAGGGTATATAGAGGCCTTAAGTATAGGTAGGTATGTAGGTAGGTATAGGGGCCTTTAGGTAGGTAAAGGGACCTTCAGTATAGGTAGCAGGGTATAGGGCCTTAAGTATAGGTAGGTATGTAGGTAGGTAGGTATAGGGGCCTTTAGGTAGGTAGGTATAGGGGCCTTTAGGTAGGTAGGTAGGTACGTATAGGGGGCCTTTAGGTAGGTATAGTGGCCTGTAGGTAGGTAGGTAAGTATAGTGGCCGGTAGGTAGGTAGGTATAGTGTCCTGTAGGTAGGTAGGTAGTTAAAGGGACCTTCAGTATATGTAGCAGGGTATAGGGCCTTAAGTATAGGTAGGTATGTAGGTAGGTAGGTATAGGGGCCTTTAGGTAGGTAGGTATAGGGGCCTTTAGGTAGGTAGGCACGTATAGGGGGCCTTTAAGTAGGTAGGTAGGTATAGAGGCCTGTAGGTAGGTATAGGGGCCTTTAGGTAGGTAGGTAGGTAAGTATAGGGGCCTTTAGGTAGGAAGGTAGGTATAGGGGCCTTTAGGTAGGTAGGTAGGTAGGTACGTATAGGGGGCCTTTAGGTAGGTATAGTGGCCTGTAGGTAGGTAGGTAGGTATAGTGGCCGGTAGGTAGGTAGGTATAGTGTCCTGTAGGTAGGTAGGTAGTTAAAGGGACCTTCAGTATAGGTAGCAGGGTATAAGGCCTTAAGTATAGGTAGGTAAATAGGTAGGTAGGTATAGGGGCCTTTAGGTAGGTAGGTATAGGGGCCTTTAGGTAGGTAGGCACGTATAGGGGGCCTTTAGGTAGGTAGGTATAGAGGCCTTTAGGTAGGTATAGGGGCCTTTAGGTAGGTAGGTACATATAGGGGGCCTTTAGGTAGGTATAGGGGCCTGTAGGTAGGTAGGTAGGTATAGTGGTAGGTAGGTAGTATAGGGGGCCTTTAGGTAGGTATAGGGGCCTGTAGGTAGGTAGGTATAGTGCCCGGTAGGTAGGTAGGTAGGTACGTATAGGGGGCCTTTAGGTAGGTATAGTGGCAGGTAGGTAGGTAAAGTGGTAGGTAGGTGTCGCTCACCCCCATGGCCTCCTCCGTCCCCTGTGCCTCCTCGCTCACCCCTGCATAAGTATCAACTTACATGTCCAGTGGAGCGCAGACAGAGCGGCAGACCTCTTCCTTCCTTCTCGGTTCCCTCTAGTGGCCGGACCGGCTTTTACTGATGACGTCATTGTAAAAGCCGTCACTAGAGGGAACCAGGAAGTCAGCGAGAGGTCTGCCGCTCTGTCTGCGCTCCACTGGACGGGTGAGTTGATACAAAGTATGCGGGCGGCCGGGCGGAGGAGGCGCGGGGCGGTCGGAGGAGGCGCGGGTCGGAGGAGGACGAGTGCGAGCGGCGGATGCGCGGCGATGCAGCGTCGGGATTCGGCGGATTCGTAAAGTGGAAAATGGCGTCGGGATTCGAATCCACGAATCTCGAATATTTCCCAATATTCGAGGGATTCGTGGATTCGCCGGATTCGTCGTCCCATCCCATCATTTAAAACCGCATTTTGTGTTCAATTATGTTATCTTTGACTAATAGTTAACGGTTTTTGATGAGCAGAAACATTTAAGTGTGACAAACATGCAAAAGAATAAGAAATCAGGAAGGGGGCAAATAGTTTTTCACACCACTGTATATAGGGGACAGCGATGGACTGAGGGCATGGAGAGAGGATCGGGAAGACTATATGGGATCCACAGCCTTCCAACTCCATAGGAGATTTAATTTCTTTTTCCTCCAAGGTTCGCTTTACATTTGTTTTAATGTGGCTCAGGGCTGGATTACACTGAAAGTGGAAAAAAAAAAACAAAAAACAAAAAAAACATTTTCATGCACTTTTGTAGTTACTGGGTCCACAATGCACAAAAAAACCAAAAAAACAAAAAAAAAAAAGACCACGATCACAAAAAATTATAAAAATTAAAAAACATACAAAGAAAAATGTACATTTCTCCCAGAGTAAATGGCTTTCCTATGTTGCTTTTACTTAAAGGGAACGTGAACTGAGAAAAATTATTTAAATTTAACACATTACGTAGCTTCAAATGAATATTACATACTAACCTCACCATCAGTTCCTCTCAGATGCTCACCATTTTTTTCTTACAGTGATCCCATCCAGTTCTGACAATATTTTGTCAGAACTGAAATATACCAGTTGCTGTCAGTTATACTGTATATCAGCTGCTGTCAGTTACAACTGAATATGCAAGATAATGTCCATGTTTCCCTATGGCTCAAGTGGGCAATATTACAGTTTAACAGTGTGCTGACCAGGAAGCTGTTATGGGGTAATGGCCATTTTCAATATGGAAGACGGAGAATTACATTGATCACAGTGGACAAACAAGTTGCAGGAGAGGAGAAAGATTGATGAGGGGACTACACAGGAGGTAAGTATAACTTGTGTATGTTTATTTTGACTTTTAATTTTCAGTTCAGGTTCTCTTTAAGTTAGATATTCAAGAGCTGACAGATTTTGGACTGGTCCCATCTCCTTATGGGAGATTCTCACCATTTGCGAGGAAAGAAAAAGGAAATACTAGGGAAAGAAAATGGAAATACCAGCAATTCTCCCATGAGGAGATGGGCTAGCCCAAATTAGATCTGTCCGATATTCAGAATCTACTCTATATGACAGCAACAAGGAAACAAAAATTATAGTGAATATTACTCTGGGAAAATTATATAATATTCTATTATACTGTATGTACTGGTATTGCAAATTTTACAATATTTCATGATCGTTGTCATGTAAGTATAAGTGCACTACAGAGAAACTACGTTTTATTTCATGGCTTTCACTTAACCCCTTATGCAGTTCCTGACTGAGCAACCTGAGATGTAATGTAAAAAACAAAGAAAACTTCCCTTTTCAATAAACCAATATACATTATGACGGTCGGTTCACCCAAGTAGGGATGGCCCAGCCTTGGAGAACTCACGGAGAAGCACATGATCAGTTTGATCAGCTGATAGATTTGTAAGGCTCTGATTTGCTGGTCATGGTCATGTGTTAAACCAGGAAGTCATCACAGCAAATCAGAGGCTTAAAAATCAGCACATGATCAGCTGATCAAACTGATCATGGCTGGGCCATCTCTACACCCAAGTAGATATTTCAGTTTTTGGTAAACTTTGGTGAATTACAGGGATATGGGGTCTGCCCTATTTATTCTCTTTAAAGCTGCCAGTTGCTTGCCTGTCATGCAGATCATATCCGCTTCAGGTTTGCTTTAAAGGGAAGTGAAAATAAACGTATGATTGTATGTGTAGTACAGCTAAGAAATAGAACATTAGTAGCAAAGAAAAGTCTCATATTGTTTCCAGTACAGAAAGAGTTAAGAAACTTCACTTGTTATCTATGCAAAAGAGCTTCTCTGAGCTCCCCGACTGATTTAGTCAGAGAGCAGTGCTATTTTCGAAGGGCTGGAACCCACTAGAGCGATTTTCTGAGCGTTTAGGGAGCGATTCAAACCGGTAGCGATTCCCCTAAACGTTCGGCTAATGTTAACGGATGGGTCAAATTCCACTGGAGCGATTGCGATTACCAAAAACGCAAAACGCAGGACATGCAGCATTTTTCACGTTTAGAATTAGCAGTTAGCGTTAGCATTTCTGCAATATAAAGTATATAAACGCTGGCGTAATCGCTCATCAAAACTGCGCAGAGCGATTTTGTTAGCGTTTTGAAATTACTGCACACTGTAAACCAATTAATATTAATTGAAAGGACCAATCAGAATTAAAAACGCTAATCGCTACACAATCGCTGGCAAAACGCTTTCCCTTTTTAAAATGGCTACCCAAATCACCAGAAAATGCTCATGAAATCGCTTACAAAAAGCTGATACAAATCGCTAGCGACTGCGATTAGCGATAGCTATTTGTAGTGGGTTCCAGGCCTCAAGCACTTATATATGAAAGAAACAGTGAAAAACAACTTCAGGTAAGATTTTACTGTACAGAAGTTCAAAGGGTTACCTCTGCTCAGTTTCATCGTTTAAAATGCAGAATATAGTTTGTTAACTGCAAATATTAGAGAATGATGCAATGTAAAAAAAAAAAAAAAAAGAAGAAAAAAAAAAAGCTACCGGTATATAACTAAAGAATGAAGAGACATTTCTTTGCTAGTAAAGTTCTATTAATTACCCGTACTACACATACAATTCATTATGCTTTTTTATCCACTTTAGTGTCACTTTAAGGCAGACCTAAAATTTGAATGGGATTTCAAAATACAAATGAGAGTTGGGAGTGAAAGTGGTCCCATTTCTGGTTTATAATATAATTTTTTTCTTTAGGAGGAAGAAAGTTGGTAGAGTATTTTCTTCCCTTTCTTTTCTTCATAAAATATTTTCTTTATTTCAGAGGTAAAGGAAAATGGTCAATAGAGGAAGTTAACGCTCTATGGCTCCCTGCACACTGCAAATCTGTTTTGCGATTCCGATTCCGTTTCCGATTTTCAATTAGGATTTTCCCTGAATACATTCAACAGAAAAACGGATCAAAAAATGCAGCATGCAGTAAAGATTAAAAATCGGAATCAGAATCGGATGTAAAAGCCGATTAAAAAGCGGAATCTGAATCGGAATCGCATGCAGTGTGCAAGGAGTCTAAGGCTTTGTTCACATCTAAAAATCGAAATCACGGACAACAGCGATTTTCGATTTTGTGAATGATTTTTTCCCCCCTCCCGGCGCTTACCTGCGCGCTTCGTTTTTTTGTAAAGCTCTTTTCTAGCAGAGCAGTTTGTTTTTTTCACTTCCTGACGCAAGTCAGGAAGTGAACTCTTTGACCCGGAAAAGAGTAAACGCACTGGCCTCAATTCACTAAGCTTTATCAAACGTTTGATAATTTACCTCATGGGTAAAATCTAATTTTGAATTCACTAAGGTGTTATAGATTTATCGAATGTTTTATCGATAAAATGTTCAATAAATCTATAACACCTTAGTGAATTCATAATTATATTTTACCCATGAGGTAAATTATCAAACGTTTCATAAAGTGTTTGATTAATCTTAGTGAATTGAGGCCAATGTATTTATTCTTAAAAGTGCGAACGCAGCATAAAGTGATTTTGTGAGCGTTTTGCGTTTTACCTATACCTTCCATTGTAGCAAAAACGGCCTAAAATTGGTACAGGCAATGCTTTGCTGAGCAGGAACGCGCTGATATGACATAAGGATTCATTCCACATGCAGGGCCGGTTCAAGTTACAATGGGGCCCTAGGGCAAGATTAGCCTGGGGGCCCCCCAACAGACACCACCCTGACCAAAAAGCGTCTTCAGAAGCCCTTTGTTGCAGCCAAATTTCCCTCCTGGGACCCTGAGCTGGCTGCTGACCCTCCCCCAATCATCCCCCAACTTAACAGACTCTGCAGTGTCCCCGGGGAGCAACAGTTCAGATGGGTGAGGGACAACTTGGGGGCCCCTACAGGCTCTGGGGCCCTGGGGCAACTGCCTATTTTTTCCTATGGTAGCTCCGGCCCTGTCCACATGCGATTTGAGGGCGGTTTTTAAAAAATCGGCACTCAAAAAAACAAAACAATACAGCAAAACGCCCTAGGTGTGAAGGAGCCCTTTTTCCATAGACCTTTCACTGTCCTCATTCCAGCGCTGTCCCCCCTGGTAAAGTTATTCAACCTGCAGGTCAAATAAGTCTTCAGCCCTCCTTGGGCAGGCTTCAGAAGTACTTGGGTCTCCCGAATACTTCCAAAGATGAGCAGCTCAGCACTGAGCATGTGCAAAGAGGCTCATCTTCAGAAGCACTTGAGGACACAATGAGTCCCGAAGGTGGGAGATATGAATGGGTACAGCAGGGGAACAAAGAGACGAAAAGAGGACCAGGAATGCTCTATAGGATCCAGAGCCTTCCTTTTGCATAGAGAGTTTCCTCGCTTCAGGTCTGTTTTAAAAGCCTAAAAATCTGTACCTGAAACCTCTAATGTCCGTCCTCAAGGGCCATATCCATGACAGCGTTTAGGATGGACTAAAATGTGTTCTACTTCATGGACCACACCTTTCCCGATTCAGTCCCATCAATTAATTTGAGCTGTTCCAAAATGTGTGAGGACCTCAGCTATTGAGGACTAGAGTTTGACATCCCTGCATGGCTTCTTGGGTGGTAAGATCTTCCCATTTGAAGTTCAGGCCCATATCCTTGACTTGCAGTGTTGTAGCAGAAGTGGATACTGCAATGTAAAATTCCCACTGGAGCCCATACCTCCCTCCACAACATCATCCCTGCTGCTCTGAGTATTAGGGGTCCATTTCTACCCATTTCTTCATTTCTGTGTAGAATGGAACACCCAGAGGTATTTGAAGCAGCGTAAAGCTAGCTATAGAACGTCCAATATTAACAGATTGACTTAAAACAACAACATATAATCTATCAAAATACAGACAAATTGATTGAATGTGTCCACTCTTATGGATTGAGAATAGTCATGGGGGGATTGGCATTTCTGACAATGCTCTGTCCTTCATCAAGCAGTTCAAAGGTGGGGACATTGCAATCATTTTTACAAATCAGATATCTGCTAAAAATCGAGCTGAAGTGATGCAAAAGCAGTGTGGAAATCGATATATTAACACAAGGTAACAAAATGGAGATATTCATAACCATGAGACATCTCTTATATAAAAATAGTGATTTGTTATAGAATGACCATTAAACACAAGTTTTAGCTGTGATTATCTGTTGGAAGCACCACAACAGTTTCAGGTGGAAATCACTCTGAGGCCCAGTGCACACCATAAACCTCGAGCAGATCTGCAAAACGCTAGAGGTTTTTGAAGCAGATTTCTGAGCCATTCTAGGCATGTTTAGAGACGTTTTCTAAACATGCCTAGCGTTTTTTGGAGCATTTTTGTGTAGCAGATTTCATATATTGTTACAGTGAAGCTGTTACTGAACGGAATGTAACAAAAACGCCAGGAAAACAGCTCTGATCTAGCGTTTTTCAGAGCAGTTTGAGCTTTTCCTATACTTTACATTGAGGCAGAAACGCAGCTGCAAACCTCCAAAGGGCTGCAGGACCCACATTTGCGGTTTGCTAAAAACCTCAATCCTCTGGTGTGCACCATCCCATTTAAATACATTAGCCAAGCGTTTTCACAGGCGGAAGCGGTTTGCGGAACGCTTCAAAAACCGCTCGGTGTGCACCAGGCCTGAGAAGGTTTTACTTTTTTTTTTAATAAACTTTCAGGCCCAGTGCACACCAAAACCACTAGCAGATCGTCAAAACGCTAGCGGTTTTTGGAGCTGATTTCAGAGCGATTGTAGGCATGTTGAGACGTTTTTTAAACATGGCTAGCGTTTTTGTGTAGCAGATTACAAATACTGTTACAGTAAAAGCTGTTATTGAACAGCTTCTGTAACAAAAACGCCTGGAAAACCGCTCTGATCTAGCGTTTTCCACAGCGGTTTGCGTTATTTCCTATACTTTACATTGAGGACGAAACACTTCTGAAAACCGCAAACGCGCAGCGGGAGGCACGTTTACGGTTTGGAAAAAAACTCAAATCACTGGTGTGCACCATCCCATTGCAATACATTAGCCAAGCGTTTTCACTGGCGGATGCGGCTGGCGGATCGCTGCTAAAACCGCTCAGTGTGCACTGGGCCTCAAATGGAAATATTGGTCAGATGGTAATGTGTGATACATTGGTCAGATGCTTGCAAAAATACAATCAATGAGAAAAATGGATTGCAATTATCGAATCAGAAAAAAAAAAAAAAATTAATGAGTGGTGTATCAATTTTCTTTTCAACCAGAGAAATCTGATCATTTTTTCCACTTGAGTGAATAGAGAGGATGGCACTTTCAATTCAATAAATCTATATCCCAAAAACAGCATTGGCCAGCGTTGGCATGATACATATTTTACCAACACTATGAATTCCGACCAATATTTGAATTAAAAAAAACTTTGTAGATTTTATAAAAAATATTATTTTACCAATTTGGACACGCTGATCAACACTCCCAGATTATAAAAATAAGCTTTTAACTCAAACATGAAATATTATTTGTGTGTGCCTAGCACAGTAAGCATTGGTGTTATTAGTTCGGGATGACCTCTAATCTTGGTGGGGGCTGCTTTCACTTCACTGCTGGGAGATTGTGAGCTCTGATTATATTATATTGCTGTTGTTTGTAAAGTGTGTGTGTTGCTGCTTTGATATCTGGGGCTTGTGCATAGCGATTCATCAGATATCTAACAGCAAGTGCTTGTTTTAAAAGTACAATTTTTTTTTCTCTGTTTGCAGCAGGCTGTCAATCAGCTAGGGGGAGGGATTAGCTGTAACACAGGTGATTAATTAACAGGAAGTGTAAGCTACAGCTCTAATCTTGGTGGTGGGCTGCTTTCACTTCACTGCTGGGAGATTGTGAGCTCTGATTATATTATATTGCTGTTGTTTGTAAAGTGTGTGTGTTGCTGCTTTGATATCTGGGGCTTGTGCATAGCGATTCATCAGATATCTAACAGCAAGTGCTTGTTTTAAAAGTACAATTTTTTTTTCTCTGTTTGCAGCAGGCTGTCAATCAGCTAGGGGGAGGGATTAGCTGTAACACAGGTGATTAATTAACAGGAAGTGTAAGCTACAGCTCTAATCTTGGTGGTGGGCTGCTTTCACTTCACTGCTGGGAGATTGTGAGCTCTGATTATATTATATTGCTGTTGTTTGTAAAGTGTGTGTGTTGCTGCTTTGATATCTGGGGCTTGTGCATAGCGATTCATCAGATATCTAACAGCAAGTGCTTGTTTTAAAAGTACAATTTTTTTTTCTCTGTTTGCAGCAGGCTGTCAATCAGCTAGGGGGAGGGATTAGCTGTAACACAGGTGATTAATTAACAGGAAGTGTAAGCTACAGCTCTAATCTTGGTGGTGGGCTGCTTTCACTTCACTGCTGGGAGATTGTGAGCTCTGATTATATTATATTGCTGTTGTTTGTAAAGTGTGTGTGTTGCTGCTTTGATATCTGGGGCTTGTGCATAGCGATTCATCAGATATCTAACAGCAAGTGCTTGTTTTAAAAGTACAATTTTTTTTTCTCTGTTTGCAGCAGGCTGTCAATCAGCTAGGGGGAGGGATTAGCTGTAACACAGGTGATTAATTAACAGGAAGTGTAAGCTACAGCTCTAATCTTGGTGGTGGGCTGCTTTCACTTCACTGCTGGGAGATTGTGAGCTCTGATTATATTATATTGCTGTTGTTTGTAAAGTGTGTGTGTTGCTGCTTTGATATCTGGGGCTTGTGCATAGCGATTCATCAGATATCTAACAGCAAGTGCTTGTTTTAAAAGTACAATTTTTTTTTCTCTGTTTGCAGCAGGCTGTCAATCAGCTAGGGGGAGGGATTAGCTGTAACACAGGTGATTAATTAACAGGAAGTGTAAGCTACAGCTCTAATCTTGGTGGTGGGCTGCTTTCACTTCACTGCTGGGAGATTGTGAGCTCTGATTATATTATATTGCTGTTGTTTGTAAAGTGTGTGTGTTGCTGCTTTGATATCTGGGGCTTGTGCATAGCGATTCATCAGATATCTAACAGCAAGTGCTTGTTTTAAAAGTACAATTTTTTTTTCTCTGTTTGCAGCAGGCTGTCAATCAGCTAGGGGGAGGGATTAGCTGTAACACAGGTGATTAATTAACAGGAAGTGTAAGCTACAGCTCTAATCTTGGTGGTGGGCTGCTTTCACTTCACTGCTGGGAGATTGTGAGCTCTGATTATATTATATTGCTGTTGTTTGTAAAGTGTGTGTGTTGCTGCTTTGATATCTGGGGCTTGTGCATAGCGATTCATCAGATATCTAACAGCAAGTGCTTGTTTTAAAAGTACAATTTTTTTTTCTCTGTTTGCAGCAGGCTGTCAATCAGCTAGGGGGAGGGATTAGCTGTAACACAGGTGATTAATTAACAGGAAGTGTAAGCTACAGCTCTAATCTTGGTGGTGGGCTGCTTTCACTTCACTGCTGGGAGATTGTGAGCTCTGATTATATTATATTGCTGTTGTTTGTAAAGTGTGTGTGTTGCTGCTTTGATATCTGGGGCTTGTGCATAGCGATTCATCAGATATCTAACAGCAAGTGCTTGTTTTAAAAGTACAATTTTTTTTTCTCTGTTTGCAGCAGGCTGTCAATCAGCTAGGGGGAGGGATTAGCTGTAACACAGGTGATTAATTAACAGGAAGTGTAAGCTACAGCTCTAATCTTGGTGGTGGGCTGCTTTCACTTCACTGCTGGGAGATTGTGAGCTCTGATTATATTATATTGCTGTTGTTTGTAAAGTGTGTGTGTTGCTGCTTTGATATCTGGGGCTTGTGCATAGCGATTCATCAGATATCTAACAGCAAGTGCTTGTTTTAAAAGTACAATTTTTTTTTCTCTGTTTGCAGCAGGCTGTCAATCAGCTAGGGGGAGGGATTAGCTGTAACACAGGTGATTAATTAACAGGAAGTGTAAGCTACAGCTCTAATCTTGGTGGTGGGCTGCTTTCACTTCACTGCTGGGAGATTGTGAGCTCTGATTATATTATATTGCTGTTGTTTGTAAAGTGTGTGTGTTGCTGCTTTGATATCTGGGGCTTGTGCATAGCGATTCATCAGATATCTAACAGCAAGTGCTTGTTTTAAAAGTACAATTTTTTTTTCTCTGTTTGCAGCAGGCTGTCAATCAGCTAGGGGGAGGGATTAGCTGTAACACAGGTGATTAATTAACAGGAAGTGTAAGCTACAGCTCTAATCTTGGTGGTGGGCTGCTTTCACTTCACTGCTGGGAGATTGTGAGCTCTGATTATATTATATTGCTGTTGTTTGTAAAGTGTGTGTGTTGCTGCTTTGATATCTGGGGCTTGTGCATAGCGATTCATCAGATATCTAACAGCAAGTGCTTGTTTTAAAAGTACAATTTTTTTTTCTCTGTTTGCAGCAGGCTGTCAATCAGCTAGGGGGAGGGATTAGCTGTAACACGAGGTATTTGGACAGCTTCAGGTCTCAGTACTGAGCTTGCTCAGTCTGTGGCTTGCTCACTAAGTGGCTTCGACACAAGTGGCATAGGCGTTAAAAAACAGGCGTTAGAACACAGGCACAAAGAGAGAAGGGAGAGGAAACAGGTAAGGACTAAAAAAAAAAAAAAAACCTTCAACCAATATTGCGGTTTTTTTGCATTGGTTAGAATGTGCTAACACGTTGTGGTGTAGTCTTTAAGTTTTGAGGACTCCACCCCAGCTTCACTCACTCCCCCTCCCCTCCTCCCCCTCCTCCCCCCCACCCCAACTTTACTCACTCCCCCTCCTCCACCCCTCCCCCTCTTCCACCCCAGCTACACTTACTCCCGAACGTCACTCACTCTCCCGTTTCATCTTTTACCACCATAGTTTACTTTAAATAAATTTTCCCCACACAATAGTCATCATGTTGGACAATGCAGTACAGTGTACATCCTGCAGCATGTATGCATGCCTTGATCAGCGGATTGAGGGTGTTTACTGTTGCCCTGGATGTGTGCGTGTTGCTCGGTTAGAGGCGGAAGTCGCAGAGCTAAATAAGCATCTCGCAACACTGAGACGCATACACAACATGGAGATGAGCTTGGATCTCACGATCCAGACACTTGATGGAACCCTTGAAGATGAGGCGGGTGGAGTAAAGCCGGAGCAAGAAGCAGAGGTAGCCGCTAGTTGGGTCACAGTTAGAAGGGGTAGGGGAAAAAGTGGCAGGGAGGCTAGTCCCGAGTTGTCCCTCACTAATAAGTATGCTTGTTTGCGTAATATTGGTGAGGACGACTCTGGAGTAGCAATGCTGCAGCAGGATGTGCTCCTTAGCAACCAAGGGGCAGACTGCTGTAACGAGAAAGGGAATAGGAGTGCAGCTAAGGCTAGACAGGTACTGGTGGTAGGGGATTCAATTATTAGGCGCACAGACAGGGTAATCTGTCGAAGAAACCGTGAATGCCGTACAGTCTGTTGCCTCCCGGGTGCTCGGGTTCGGCATATAGCGGAAAGAATTGACAGATTATTGGGTGGGGCTGGGGAAGACCCGGCTGTCATGGTACACATTGGCACCAATGACAAAGTTAGTGGGAGATGGAAGGTCCTCAAAAATGATTTTCAGGTACTTGGAGATAAACTTAAAGCAAGGACCTCCAAGGTGGTGTTCTCTGAAATACTGCCAGTGCCACGTGCTACATCTGAGAGACAGAGGGAGCTTAGGGAGTTAAATAAGTGGCTGAGAAATTGGTGTAGGAAGGAAGGGTTTGGGTTCCTGGAGAACTGGGCAGACTTTGCAGTCGGCTACAGGTTCTACAGCAGGGACGGGCTGCACCTTAATGGGGAGGGTGCAGCTGCATTGGGGGAGAAGATGGCTAAACGGTTGGAGGAGATTTTAAACTAGGATCTGGGGGGAGGCGGGAGGATAAAGTCTCAACATATAGACAAGATAAGGTAAAAAGACAGTGGGAGCCTAACATTATGGGGGGTGGAGAGGGGGGTGGGGACAGTGTAAAGATTAAGGAGGTTGGTAAAACTTCAAGTAGCCCATTTCAGGTAAACAAAATTGGTAAATGTGGTGGTAAAAATATAAAGTGCATGATAACCAATGCTCGGAGCCTTGCAAATAAAATAGATGAACTAGAGTTCATTCTGAATGACAAAGGCTATGACATTGTGGGAATAACCGAGACATGGATGGATGAAAGTCATGACTGGATAGCCAATTTAAAAGGATACAATGTGTTCAGGAGGGATAGAACAGGGAAAAAAGGTGGAGGGGTTTGTCTCTTTGTTAAGAATTCTTTTACAGCTGTCCTCAACGATGAGATGGAGGAAGATTGCGAAGATGTGGAGTCCGTTTGGGTAAATATTCATGGTGGAAATAAAAGTTGCCTATTGCTTATTGGGGTATGCTACAGACCACCTCATATTAATGAAGCTGCAGAACTGCAATTACTACAGCAAATTGAAAAAGCGGCAAGTAAAAATGAGGTCATAGTTATGGGCGACTTCAACTTTCCAGACATTGACTGGGGTATTGAGGCTACCCATTCTGGTAAAAGCAGCAGATTTCTGGCAGCACTACAGGACAATTACTTGACTCAAATGGTAACGGAACCAACTAGGGGGAATGCGTTACTGGATCTGATCATTTCGAATAGACCAGATAATGTATCAAATGTGCAGGTTCAAGAACATTTGGGAAATAGTGATCACAACATGATAACGTTTGATCTGGTGACTGATAGGCCACGGGGCAGCGGGACCACTAAAACTATGAATTTTAGAAAAGCAAAGTTCAATCAAATCAGGCAGGCACTAAGTTTGGTGAACTGGGATAATGTACTACAAGGGGAGGACACTGAAGGGAAATGGCAAGCTTTTAAACGTATTCTCAATCAATATTGTAGTATGTATATCCCATATGGAAACAAAATGTCTAGGAATAAAAAAAGGCCTCTATGGATGAATAGAAAGGTTAAAGATAAAATGAAGAGGAAAAAGAATGCCTATAAGGTCCTAAAACAGGAGGGGACCGAGGCTGCACTAAGCAATTATAAGGAGTGCAAAAATTGTAAAAAAGAAATTAGGCTGGCAAAGATCGAAGCTGAAAATCAAATCGCTAGGGATATCAAATCTAACCCAAAAAAGTTTTACAAGTACATCAACTCTAAAAAAAGAAAGGTTGACTGTATAGGACTCCTAAAGGATGAGGGTGGGAACTCAATGGTGGATGACCAAGGTAAGGCAGAGTTATTAAATGCTTTCTTTGCTTCTGTCTTTACAAAGGAAACAGCACTGTTGCAAATTACAGAGGCGGAAGAGTCTCAATCTTCTAACTGTAATATTAAATACTTAACGCAGGAAGAAGTAAAGGCAAGACTAAATAAATTAAAAATAGACAAGGCACCTGGCCCGGATGGCATGCATCCTCGGGTCCTAAGGGAATTAAGTTCAGTTATAGATAAACCCCTTTATCTTATCTTTTGTGACTCTCTTGCGACTGGCAGAGTCCCAGTGGATTGGCGTACAGCCCACGTTTTCCCATTATTTAAGAAGGGCAAAAAATCAGATCCAGGAAATTATAGACCTGTAAGCTTAACATCAGTTGTATGCAAACTATTTGAGGGGTTACTAAGAGATACTATACATGACTTCATAGTAGAAAATAATCTTATTTCTCAGCATCAACATGGGTTTACTAAAGACAGGTCCTGTTTGACTAACATGCTCAGCTTTTATGAGGTAGTGAATGCTAATATGGATATTGGGAATGCTGTAGATGTGATATACTTAGACTTTGCTAAGGCATTCGACACTGTTCCCCACAAAAGTCTGGTGCAAAAGTTGAGGATGCAAGGACTGGGGAAGAGTCTGTGTGCTTGGATAGGGAACTGGCTAATGGACAGAAAACAAAGAGTTGTGGTCAATGGATCATACTCAAAATGGGAGACTGTTAGCAGTGGGGTCCCACAGGGGTCTGTACTGGGTCCAGTGCTCTTCAATTTATTTATTAATGACCTAGTGGATACAGTAGTGAGCAATGTTGCTATTTTTGCAGATGATACAAAATTGTGCAGAATCATCAACTCTAAGGAAGATAGTGTTATATTGCAACAGGATCTGGATAGGATGGCTATATGGGCACATACATGGCAGATGAAATTCAATGTTGACAAATGTAAAGTCATGCATTTTGGTCGTACCAATGGTCTAACACCATACAAAATAAATGGGATACAGTTGGGGACATCAAACTTGGAGAAGGACTTAGGAGTACTCATCGACAACAAGTTAAATAATCGTACTCAATGCCAAGCCGCTGCAGCTAAAGCTAACAAAATTTTGGGATGCATTAAAAGGGAAATAAAAACTCGAGATGCTAGCATAATATTGCCCCTGTTTAACTCTCTAGTAAGGCCACATCTGGAATATGGAATTCAGTTCTGGGCACCACATTACAAAAAAGATATTGCAGTTTTAGAGCAGGTGCAGAGACGAGCAACAAAATTGATACGTGGGATGGAGGGTCTCACTTACCAAGAAAGGTTAGATAAACTGGGTTTATTTAGTCTAGAGAAAAGACGCCTTAGAGGAGATCTAATTAACATGTATAAATACATCAGAGGGCAATATAATAGCTTGGCGGATGAGCTTTTTGTCCCTAGGCCTTCTCAAAGGACTAGAGGACATGATCTGCGCATGGAGGAAAAACGTTTTAGCCATTTATTTAGGAAAGGGTTCTTTACAGTAAGAGTGATTAAGATGTGGAATGCATTGCCACAGGAAGTCGTTATGGCAAACTCTATACCTGCATTTAAAGGGGGCTTAGATGCTTTCCTTGCGTTGAATGACATCCATGGCTACAATTACTAGGTAATGCCAATGATGTTAATCCAGGGATTTTATGATCAACAGGGATATGTGAGGGAGCAGGCTGGAGTTGTACTTTGTACTGGTTGAACTCGATGGACGTATGTCTTTTTTCAACCAAAGTAACTATGTAACTATGTAACTATGTAAATGAGATACAAATATTTCATGCAGATTTATGTACATTTTAGGCAAATATACTGTATGTAGCTTGAAAAAGGATCAATTGGGTCTCACTCGGGTTTAAATTGATTGGTCCATTTTCAAGCTGCATATATTTGCATGAAAATGTACATAAATCTGCATGAACTCGGAAATAGTTGCATCTCATTGATCAGCCCTATGAATCACATTGCGGGATCTTATTGTCATATTAACAGTTACAGAATTTCAGAGAGCGGGACAATCTCATTATCCCCTTGATGAATACCGCACTGTAAACAATCATCTTTCACAGCAGCCCAGGTCATGTGCTTCGTGGAGAATTTAGCAGTCCATTCGCCAGCACTGTTCACTACTATAACCCCACCACTGCCGTCCACGCGGGTTTTCATGTACTTCAGACCTTCATCTGCGGCCTCTTCCAAGGACATACCTAGAAAATAAGAATAACGGAGTTCATATCCTTTCAGACTCTGTCACTTTGTAATCAAAATACCCCCCCCCCCAAAAAAAAGAAGCCGAATTGCATCTTTCCCACTAATTCACGGTGACCAGGAGGGGGGGGGGAGAATAGTAATTACCGCCACCAGGACTTGTGCAGGAGTAGGGTGAGCAGTTTATTGCCATTACCCTGCGCCAAAATCTCCCAATGGCTAATTCATAAGTATATGGAAGAGAAAGGCTGCCATTTACTAAGTAAACAAAAGGAGGTATTGTGGTCTACTGGAATATCTGCTGAACTAATTGTGACAGCTGTAGTAGTAGTAAGGCCTGTTTCTACTAGAAGCATGCAAAGTCGCATTATATTTTTAGGATGCAAAATCGCACGCAAATTCACATACGTAGAGGTCCATTTTTACATAAAAATTTGCATGCATTATCACTTTTTGTTCATTTCTACTGACATTGACAAAAACGCACACAGAAACGTACAAAAACAAAACCCACGAATGAAAAAACTGGTGTGAAAATCTCATGTGGCGACCGGAAACTTGTAGCACTGTGGTCCACATTTTTCCTGGATGCAAATTTTACATATAATGCAAACAAGCCCACCCACTGAAATGCACTGGTATGCGAATTTGTGTGCAGCAAATCCACACAAATTTTCATCTATTGGTAACGGGCGGTAATCCCTGCCCTTCCATGGGTATGTATAGCAACACACATGTTGAGCTTTCTGCCCATGTGATGCTGATAGGGAATACATCAGTAACGCCATATTACCGATATTTTGCAATAGACTTAGGCCTGGTTCACATTAGCGTTCCCTGTCCGGATCCGCCTGATCGGATCCGGACCGTATACTGTACAAACTGAACGTACGTTCCGCATAGCAATGCAAAGGCTATGCGGACGTTCACATGCGTACGTTCCGTACAGAACGGAGCCGGATCGGATCCGGACTCCGGAGGCTTTTCCAACATGCGCTATTTTTTGGGTCCGGATCATCCGGCCCACACACCTGGACCGGAGCCTGACTGCACCATGCGGATATAGAAACCTATGGGGAACGGAAAGCACAGAACACACAGGATACAAACACCTGACGTTCTACCCCACTTCCTATGCGTATCATAGCGGCCATTTCGGATGGGGACACATGGGCCCAGCATATCTGGAGTGGAGCAGCAGTGACACACGTGCTGGAGCTGTTTGGCAGTATGTCGGAGGTGGAGGTGAGGCCTACAGCAGAGGACCTGATTGTACAGGTGCACCAGGTGCACCTTCTGCTGACCCCAACAACTTTAAAGGTATTTTGTTATTTTTTTACGATCCGGATCCGGATGGCAGCCTGATACAGTCCTGATGCAAACGGACCGGATCCGGATCAGAACCGTACGGTTCCAATCCGGATCAGGTCCTGATACGATCCAGATCCGGTCCGTTTGCATGCCAAAACGCAAGTGTGAACGGGGCCTTACCCAGACCCCAATTCTCACACGAATCCACCCACCTAATGCCCAACACTAACCAGTAACCCCCCCCCCCCCCCCAAAGTACAGAAGCAGTAAGCAACAGCCATAAGCACTATTCAAACTAATAGCCGTTTGGCTAATCAAGCCATAGCCTACCTGTAGCCAAAATAGTTGCCCAATGGCTACTAATAGCCAATCGACTAGCATTGTGTGTACAGCTCACTGCCTCAATGCCCCATAACTGGTATTTAAAGAGACCCTGTACTGAAAAAAAACCTCGGGAGGGGGAAGCATCAGGGTCCCAATGAGGCTTCCCCCTCCCCTGTAGCTGCAGGCAATCCAGCGCTGGCCATCCCGAAGTCTCCGGCAATCCTGGCTCGATAAGCCTGACCAGCTAGATTTATTTACCTTCCCTGGCTCCTGCAGGTGGCGCTGTGTCGGCTCTCAGCATGGAAATAGACGAAAATAGCCGATCTCTGTCGGGTCCGCTCTACTACGCAGGCGCAGGGGACTTGCGGCTGCACAGTAGAGTGGCCCGACAGTGAGCAGAGAGCCGATACTGCCCCTGCACTGGAGCCGGGAAGGTAAATATGTACATCCCAGCTGTTTGGAGACCGCCGTGGGACACAGGAGGACGGGGGAAGCCTCGATAGGATCCGGAGGCTTCCCCCACCAGAGGTCAGCACCCACAGGGGAACTTTTTCTCGTTACAGGTTTTCTTTAAAGTGTGCCTGAAAGAAAGAAAACAAATTGACCCAAGGAGATACTTACCTCTGTTTGCTTCTGTCTGGTGAGGATGGGGGAAGCCTCTTTATGATCCTCTTTGGGACCCTCAAATATCTGCTTGTCAGGAACTCATGCAGACGCAGTATCAGCTTCCCCTCTGTCTCCGGCAACAATAGCCGAGCGCAATAGAGTCCGCTCTACTGTGCAGGCGCAAGTCATCTGCGCAGTAGAGTGGACCCGATCTGGCTTGGCTAGTTCCACCACAGCCTGAACAGAAAGCCGATACTGTGCCTGTGCGAGGCTCCCAAAGTAAATATTATGGTGCCCGTTTCTCTGGGGTTCCCGAGCGCTGGATCGGGGCTGCAGAGGAGGAAGCATGGAAGCCTTATTAGGAGCCAGAGGGTTCCGATTTTTGGTGTCTGTTAGAAGCCTGCTGAAATGAACTGCTTCACCTCCCATTGCCAGTTCACCGTAAACATGAAATCGTTGTCCCAGATGAGATATAAAAATGCAACTGGCTGCTGTCATTTCTAGCTATCCTGCAAACCTGGGGAAATTCCTGTTTACACAGATGACATTACTTTGTGCCATAACTTAATGGTCAAAAAGGAGTTGGGAGGCTGTTTGTTATTGTATGTTATGCTATATACTAAACTTTAAGCACACTTTGAATGATATACAGTGGGTTGCAAAAGTATTCGGGCCCTTGAAGTTTTCCACATTTTGTCACATTACTGCCACAAACATGAATCAATGTTATTGGAATTCCATGTGAAGGACCAATACAAAGTGGTGTACATGTGAGAAGTGAAACGGAAATTATACATGATTCCAAACATTTTTTACAAATCAATAACCGCAAAGTGGGGTGTGCGTAATTATTCAGCCCCCTGAGTCAATACTTTGTAGAACCACCTTTTGCTGCAATTACAGCTGCCAGTCTTTTAGGGTATGTCTCTACCAGCTTTGCACATCTAGAGACTGAAATCCTTGCCCATTCTTCTTTGTAAAACAGCTCCAGCTCAGTCAGATTAGATGGACAGCGTTTGTGAACAGCAGTTTTCAGATCTTGCCACAGATTCTCGATTGGATTTAGATCTGGACTTTGACTGGGCCATTCTAACACATAGATATGTTTTGTTTTAAACCCTTCCATTGTTGCCCTGGCTTTATGTTTAGGGTAATTGTCCTGCTGGAAGGTGAACCTCCGCCCCAGTCTCAAGTCTTTTGCAGTCTCCAAGAGGTTTTCTTCCAAGATTTTCCTGTATTTAGCTCCATCCATCTTCCCATCAACTCTGACCAGCTTCCCTGTCCCTGCTGAAGAGAAGCACCCCCAGAGCCTGCTGCTGCCACCACCATATTTGACAGTGGGGACGGTGTGTTCAGAGTGATGTGCAGTGTTAGTTTTCCGCCACACATAGCGTTTTGCATTTTGGCCAAAAAGTTCCATTTTGGTCTCATCTGACCAGAGCACCTTCTTCCACATGTTTGCTGTGTACCCACATGGCTTGTGGCAAACTGCCAACGGGACTTCTTATGCTTTCTGTTAACAATGCCTGTCTTCTAGCCACTCTTCCATAAAGGCCAACTTTGTGCAGTGCACGACTAATAGTTGTCCTATGAACAGATTCCCCCACCTGAGCTGTAGATCTCTGCAGCTCGTCCAGAGTCACCATGGGCCTCTTGACTGCATTTCTGATCAGCGCTCTCCTTGTTCGGCCTGTGAGTTTAGGTGGATGGGCTTGTCTTGGTAGGTTTACAGTTGTGCCATACTCCTTATATTTACCAAACACACAATTGGAGAACCTCACTCCCAAACAGTTCTCTGCTGCTTTATAAAGCCTGCAGGCTGCTCATAAGCCAATGAGAAGTGCACACATAATACACCTAGCTTGCAGTGATAATCAAGCAAAAGCTGAGCAAGTCAGCCAATTAGTAGGAGAGGGCTTCAGTTGCATATAGACAATGGCTATATGACCAGCAGGGGGCACCAGCGTGCAGGATATTCCCTCTCATCTGCCCCCCTCCTAACTAAACTGCATGGGATACTACAATAATTAAAAACAATGGTGCATGAGCCAGCCTGGGGCCCCGGGAACTCTCACTGCCCGGGGCCCCAGAACCAGCATCTGACACCATATGTGAGCGCAGCCAAGACCTTGGAGCTGCCACCTCCAAGGCCTGTCTCCTACTGCTCTAAAACTTACCAAACACACAATTGGAGAACCTCACTCCCAAACAGTTCTCTGCTGCTTTATAAAGCCTGCAGGCTGCTCATAAGCCAATGAGAAGTGCACACATAATACACCTAGCTTGCAGTGATAATCAAGCAAAAGCTGAGCAAGTCAGCCAATTAGTAGGAGAGGGCTTCAGTTGCATATAGACAATGGCTATATGACCAGCAGGGGGCACCAGCGTGCAGGATATTCCCTCTCATCTGCCCCCCTCCTAACTAAACTGCATGGGATACTACAATAATTAAAAACAATGGTGCATGAGCCAGCCTGGGGCCCCGGGAACTCTCACTGCCCGGGGCCCCAGAACCAGCATCTGACACCATATGTGAGCGCAGCCAAGACCTTGGAGCTGCCACATCCAAGGCCTGTCTCCTACTGCTCTAAAACTTACCAAACACACAATTGCTTATGAGCAGCCTGCAGGCTTTATAAAGCAGCAGAGAACTGTTTGGGAGTGAGGTTCTCCAATTGTGTGTTTGGTAAGTTTTAGAGCAGTAGGAGACAGGCCTTGGATGTGGCAGCTCCAAGGTCTTGGCTGCGCTCACATATGGTGTCAGATGCTGGTTCTGGGGCCCCGGGCAGTGAGAGTTCCCGGGGCCCCAGGCTGGCTCATGCACCATTGTTTTTAATTATACTCCTTATATTTCTGAATGATCGCTTGAACAGTGCTCCGTGGGATGTTCAAGGCTTTGGAAATCTATTTGTAGCCTAAGCCTGCTTTAAATTTCTCCATAACTTGATCCCTGACCTGTCTTGTGTGTTCTTTGGACTTCACGGTGTTGTTGCTCCCAATATTCTCTTAGACAACATCAGAGGCCGTCACAGAGCAGCTGTATTTATACTGACATTAGATTACACACAGGTGCACTCTATTTAGTCATTCGCACTCATCAGGCAATGTCTATAGGCAACTGACTGCACTCAAATCAAAGGGGGCCGAATAATTATGCACACACTACTTTACAGTTATTTATTTGTAAAAAATGTTTGGAATCATGTATGATTTTCGTTCCACTTCTCACATGTACACCACTTTGTATTGGTCTTTCATGTGGAATTCCAATAAAATTGATGCATGTTTGTGGCAGTAATATGACAAAATGTGGAAAACTTCAAGGGGGCTGAATACTTTTGCAACCCACTGTATATAGTTAAAGGATATCTGAAGCAAGAGGGGTATGGAGGCTGCCACATTTATTTTCTTTTGCACGATACCATTGCCTGGCTGTCCTGCTGATCCTCTGCCTCTAATACTTTTAGCCGTAGACCCTGAACAAGCATGCATCAGATCCTTACATTGTCAGATCTGACAAGATTAGCTGCATGTTTATTTCTGGTGCTATTCAGACACATTGCAGCCGAATAGATCAGTAAGGCCACCAGGCAACCGGTATGGTTTAAAGAGAGCCCGAGGTGGGTATTTAAAATGTTAAGAGAACACAGAGGCATATCCTGTGCGCTATGACATACCTCTGTGTCTCTGTATTGCCGCCTCAAAGTCCCCCCGGGGTCTGCTGTGCCCCCCTGTAAAAAGTGCTAGGCTAGCCGTGTATTTACCTCCATCCAATCGGAAGCTAAGCCGTGACCTGGAAGGTACTTCCTGGGTCACGGCTTAGCTTCCAATTGGAGGAAGCTAATAGGGCTGGGAGCAGTGGGTACAGCGGTGAGGAAGCCCAGATAGAATGACAGGATGGGGTAAACCTACTACTAGTGGCAAGGAGATTGTCGCTAGCCTAGCGCCTTTTACAGGTGGGCCCAGCAGACCCGGGGGGGGGGGGGGTTTGGGAGACTGAGGCGGCAATACTGAGACACAGAGGCATGTTATAGCACACAGGATATGCCTCTGTGTTCTCTTAAAGGATGCCCGAAGAGAAATGTGACATAATGAGATAGACATGTGTATGTACAGTGCCTAGAACACACATAACTATGCTGTGTTCCTTTTTTTCTTTCTCTGCCTGAAAGAGTTAAATATAAGGAATGCAAGTGGCTGACTCAGTCCTGACTCAGACAGGAAGTGACTACAGTGTGACCCTCACTGATAAGAAATTTCAACTATAAAACACTTTCCTAGCACAAAATGGCTTCCGAGAGCAAGAAAGAGGTAAAAAAAAAAAAGGGGAATTTCTTATCAGTGAGGGTCACACTGTAGTCACTTCCTGTCTGAGTCAGGAATGAGTCAGCCACTTACATACCTGATATTTAACTCTTTTAGGCAGAGAAATAAGAAAAGGAACACAGCATAGTTATTTGTGTTCTAGGCACTGTACATACACATGTCTATCTCATTATGTCACATTTCAGTTCGGGTATCCTTTAAAGGATACCCGAACTGACATGTGACATAATGAGATAGAGGTGTGTATGTACAGTGCCTAACATACAAATAACTATGCTGTGTTCCTTTTTGTCTTTCTCTGCCTGAAATAGTTAAATATCAGGTATGTAAGTGGCTGACTCTGTCCTGACTCAAACAGGAAGCGACTACAGTGTGATCCTAACTGATAAGAAATGTCCCTTTTTATCTCTTTCTTGCTCTCAGAAGCCATTTTCTGCTAGGAAAGTTTTATAGTTGGAATTTCTTATCAGTGAGAGTCACACTGTGGTCACTTCCTGTCTAAGTCAGGACTGAGTCAGCCACTTACATACCTGATATTTAACTCTTTCAGGCAGAGAAAGAAAAAAAAAGTAACACAGCAAAGTTATTTGTGTGCTAGGCACTGTACATACCCATGTCTATCTCATCATGTCACATGTCACTTCAGGTATCCTTTAAGATTGTAAATACCAACCTCGGGTTCTCTTTAAAAGGAAATAAATATGGCTGCTTCCATATTCTCACTACAGTTGTCCTTTAACAGAGCTTGCCCATTTTTTTTTTTAACAGACACTTTTTTTTTAACAGACATCCATCTACTGGAACCACACCATACAATTTTTTTTTCTTTTTTTGAGCGATTTTCTGATCTATTTCCATAAAAGCGAACGGAAATCGATCAGAAAAGAAATCGATCAGAAAATTGCTAAAATAATAACACACTATTGATCCTCAGATTGGACATGCTGGAAATAATATTGGAACGGATTCGTTTTTCAGGTTTAGCATTTGTCATCTCACAGCTGAATGATGCCACTCCTCCCTAATTTATGCAAAGGGTACAGCATGCTAGGATAGGTTTTCCAGGTAAGAAGCAGAATTAACACACTCGTACTTGGTAGAAACAGCCTGAGGTGAGCATCTAATGGACCTGCAATTACAATTTAAACCTGATACCTGGAATTCACTAGAATCTTAAGTGGGCCTCGCCAGTTTGTCCTGGCTGACTGTAAGCACTGGGGAGCCACAGGAGCTGAATAGCCAGCCAAGGTAATGAAAGTCAATTACACTGGAGCAATTGCGGTTTTTCCCAGAGATGGATTAAGATGTAATGGGCCCCTAGGCAAGGCAGTAGATTTGAGGCCCCCTAGTGGTCCTTTTGGTAAGTTGAAGTGGAGAGGGGTCAGAGAAGGTGGCAGTTGAGCCCCTTGACACCCATTAGGCCCCAAGCACCTGCCTAGGTTGCCTGGCGAATAATCCTGCTCTGGGTTTCTCCAAATTGCAACCGCGGGTCCTGCAGAATTTTGTGGAGCATTTGGACTTCCATACAAACTACAGGATTGCTGCAAAACCCATTTTAAATTGCTGTACAGAGTAATTTTACTCCAACGATTTTACTACCCAGGAAAACAAACAAACAAAAAAACATGCAGATCACTGTAGAAAATCACATTAAAACCAATATTAAATCCAAAAGTGCTGAAGAACGCAAAAAAAAAAAAAATGCACAAAAGTGCTTAGCGATTGTGTTTTGTGATTTCTAGTGAGCCCCAGCACTTAATTACCTAACGACCGCGTCACGTCAATTGGCGTAAACACAGCGACAGCCCCAGGACCGCCTCACTGACGTCAAGTCCTGGGGCGGGGATTTGCAGGAGATCACGCGTGCATCTCCGCTTCAATGAGGGAGCTGCGCTCTGTCATCAGTCTCCCAGCGACGATCGCCATTAGGAGACTGTTAGACGGCGAATAGATGGTTTACAGTGTACAGTGCTGCGATCTAAGGCATCGCTGTACTGGGGACAGCTATGTGACACGGTTGTCCCCTCTGGAAGCACAGAAGTGGTCTGCTGTCATAGAATGATGCCTATGACAGCCGATTGCTGTGATTGGCTGGCGGGGGAGTAAAAAAAAAAAAAAAAAAAAAAAAAAAAAGGGAAATATATATATATATATATATATATATATATATATATATA
The DNA here is from genome assembly GCF_040937935.1 of Hyperolius riggenbachi. Lineage (NCBI taxonomy): Eukaryota > Metazoa > Chordata > Amphibia > Anura > Hyperoliidae > Hyperolius > Hyperolius riggenbachi. Next base: position 274,980,641 of record NC_090653.1, read on the forward strand.
TATATAAAAAAGAAACATCCTGGGAGCGATCCGAGCCGAAAAGGTAGGGGAAAATCACTTGTGTGCCGAGTTGTACGACCCCGCAGGGAGGCAGGCCTTAAAGCTGCAGTGGCCCTAATTGTAAAAAATAGCCTGGTCACAAGGGGGGTGTAAAGGAAGTGTTAAATTGTTTTTTTTTTTTATCTTTTTTTTTTTATTATCAGGCTTAAAGAGTAACTGTTAGGCATTAAATGGAAGAGGCTATCTCCTGTCTCTGTCCCCTCCCCCAGTAGAATGTCCGCTCCGTCTTCGCCAGCCTGCTGCATCTGCCTCCGCCACATTCCCCCTCTTCCCTGCACTGATCAATGGGGAAGGATAAAGGCGGCGCACACAGACTCACCTAACAATGGTTCCAGGTGCTGCAGTTCCCCTCTATACTCTGCACTGGCGCTGGCAGTAGTGCAGAGAATAAATGAGAGCAGCAGTGCTTGGATCCATTATTAGGTGAGTCTGTGCCTGCTCCATTTATCCTCCCCGCTGTGCTCAGAATAAGTGTGGGGAGGGGAGGAGAGGGATCGGGCAGGGGGGGGGGGGGGGGGGGGGGCTGAAGAATCTACCTGGAGGAAACAAGATGGTCCCTGCCAGGAGGATAGGTTGGGGGAGGGGGGGGGGGGATAGTTTAGTAAAAGGATTAAAACATTTTTTTTTAGGGGGGTAGATTATGGCTAACAGTTGTTCTTTCACTTACACGGGGCTACTTGCAGCCCTTCTGTAGTCATCCTGTGTTCGTGTTCTTCCGGGACCCTCCAGTCAGCAACAGCAACTCCCTCAAAGCTGGCTGACCACGCGACTCATCGCTTCCCCATGCATGGCAGCGCTCTGCGCATGAGCAGTAGGGTGAAATCGCCACTGAGCACGCACAGAACACTCCCAGCAGCCTGCAACTGACCACAATCGGCCAGCTTTGAGAGGGTCCCTGCTGCTGACTGGAGGGCCCGGAAGGATGGTTCGGGCACAGGGTGAGTGCAGGAGGCTGCAAGCATCCCCAGGTAAGTTCAACTTTTTTATTTCAATGCGTAAGTATCCCTTTAAGGTACAGTAGTACTTTCAATTTTAGGATACTTTTATTAGGCAGTAAAAAGTAATAAATGAGTGTACAGAAACTACCATTACAGTAGCTGAGAAAACATTCTCTCCGACCTCAGGGGACACCAGTATATTGTCCCCCAAGCTCAATCTAGAGTACCTACACATCTTTAGGGATTTAACGCATACACTGTGCGCGATCCGGCAGTGTACGACGTGATTGTGGCACAACTGCTATTTTCAATGGGAGAAAAAAAAATTGAAGCAGGAACATTTTTTAATTATCGGGTCACAGAAAAAACAAAAAACAAAAACTATAACAGCGCTATGCGATTTTCTTGTGCTGCTATACTTTGTACAGTAGCGTGAACGGAATAAAAATGCAGTGAGCATGACTTTTGTGACCAGGAAAAAAAATCACATCGCAACTCACAATTGCATCACACTAATAAAAACATTACCGTTCTGTTAGTTTAGACAGGACATAGCACTTTGTGATCCGCAAGCTAGTGGAAATTTGTTCAAACCATTTAGAAATCAGTCTAATAGCAATCCGTGTGTGACAGCTGGGGTGGGAGGGATGAAGGGGCGCACTTTGGTGTCTCAGCCTTGGGTGCTGGAGGACCTTGTCCCGACTCTGACTGCCACCATTCGCAAAGAATGGCTTCAGGGCATGGAATCATCAGAGTTGCTATTGTGTAGCAAAACACATGAAGAAGGTTGTGATCAGATGTCTCAGGTGATGAGTAATGATTGTGTGTCACCCATGTTTCCTGTCCGGGACACAGCAGGAAATAATCACCTGACCAAACTAATCACATTGCTCTTCATGGGTCCTGCTACACACAAGGAACTTTAATTGCAAAGCTCCTTCAGGCCTGAAATCCACTACAAATCGCTAGTGCCATCGCTAGCATTTTCTAGTTAGCGTTATGTAAGCGATTTCATGAGCGTTTTCCAGCAATTAGCGATTTTAAAACGTGTAAGCTTTTTGCCAGCAACTAGGCAGCGATTTGCAATTAGCGATTTTAATTCTGGTTGGTCCTTTCAATTTATTATAAAAATTTTTTTTTACAGTTTTCAGTAATTCAAAATTGCACACAAATCGCTATGTGTAGCGATTCATGAGCGATTTGCATACTTTACATTGAATCGCAAATGCTCCCAAAATGCTGCATGTCCTGCGAATCGCAATCGCTGCTATGGAATTTGTTACATTTATATACATTGGCAGAGTGTTAAGGGAAGTTGCTAGCGATTTAAAACAATCCCTAAACGCTCAAAAAAGCGCTCTAGTGGCTTCCGGCCCTGGTACATGCTTTCAATTATGATTGGGCAATCAGTGACCAATTTTACCACCTCCACATGGTATGAGGTTTTACCTACACAATCTGCTCATCGTTTTCAAACTCTGTTGGCCCTCGTACTACTTGGATGTGGTAAAATTGGGCAGTGATTGGCCAATCAGAATTGAAAGTGTGTGCCAGGCTTAGGAAATGCATAAAGGAATGATTAGCATGGCTCCCCTGACTGTCTTCAAGTGATGCACCTGAGTGCTCCTAGGCGGGGGAAAAAAAAATGGTGGGGAGGATGCCCTCTAGTCTATACACACGCCTCCATCTTCCTTCTTCCTGTGCCGCAGATTAAGCAGCTCAAAAGCAGCTGCGTTGATGTCACACAATGCATTTCAGGAGATGGTATCACATTTATGGACTATATCTCACAGCATGCATTGTGGTGGTTAAAAAAAAAGGGGGGGGGGGGGGAATGAGACATCGAGTCTTTGAACTGCAGTGCACACAAATTTAGTGGAGAATTTAGTGTGTACAGAAGCCTCCGACCCTCTCTGATGCATCGGCGAGAGATACATGCAGCCATATCATCTTGTCCTAGCCACTGTTCTCCTACACACCCTTGCTGCTGTGGTGCGCTCTGCCATTGCCCCTCCACGCCACTCTGTAGCAACAGAACATGTCGCTAGCCTCTATGTTAGCCACTGTACTCTGTCTCAAACTGTTGCCCAAGGGATCAGGCCCCAATCCCCAGGGAGAATTACCTACTGTTTTAAAGGGGAACTGAAGTAAGAGGTATACGGAGGCTGCCATATTTATTTCCTTTTAATCAATACCAGTTGCCTGGCAGCCCTGCTGGTCTATTTCTCTGCAGTAGTATCTGAATAACACCAGAAACAAGCATGCAGCTAGTCTTGTCAGATCTGACTTTAAAGTCTGAAACACCAGGGGCTTGATTCACAAAGCGGTGCGAACGGTTAGCACGCCTGTGAAAACCCCCTTAGCACGTCTAAACAAGCTTTTCGCGCACAAAACTTTATGCGCATTGCACAGAGCGCAGGGCGCTCCACGCAAAGTGCCCATTAAAGCCTATGGGACTTAGCGCGCGCATAGGACTTTGCGCGCGGTACTTAGTTACATAGTTACAAAGTTATTTTGGTTGAAAAAAGACATACGTCCATCGATCTGATTGAGAAAACCGGTGCTAACCTACTTAGCACCCTGGTTAGCGCGCCTAAAGACTTTAGACGTGCTAAGTAGGTTAGCACCGCATAGTGAATCAAGCCCCTGATCTGCTGCATGCTTGTTCAGGGGCTATGGCTAATAGTATTAGAGGCAGATGATCAGCAGGGCTGCCAGGCAACTGGTATTGCTTAAAAGGAAATAAACATGGCAGTCTGCATATACCTCTCTCTTCAGTTCCCCTTTAAAGGGACACCGAGCACCTCTCATGGGCATGCCTTTAAGACAGACGACTTCCAACAAAGTCGTGCTATGACCCCTCTGGAGGAGCCTCTTGCAATGGCCATGCGTGTCACTTCCTCTTCCTGCTTCATTCAGTGATGCACTTCTCTAACTGAGAAGACAGGGGTGACCGGGAAGCTATAACATAGCCAAGATGGCAGCCGCAATTTTTAAATTGAAATCGAATACTATTTGGTGTAGAACGGAGATTCATCAAATGAAAGAGGAGAGCACAAGCTACAGAAAGGTATGCATTTTTTAGTACTTTGCAGTGCTGGTCAGAGTCTTAAAGGCATACCCATGAGAGGTGCTCGGAGTCCCTTTAAAGAGTCAATGCTGTACATTGCAGTGCTTTCTGTAGAATGTTTTTTAGGTCTCCTTTAGCCCATTACAAAAAATACTGGTGGTTCTGGTTCTTCTTGATTTACTTGGGTATTTTGTAAAATAAAATAACTTTAAAGGAGTACTGTAGGGAAAAAAAAAAAGTTGAACTTGCCTGAGGCTTTTAATGGTCCCCCGCAGAAGTCCTGTGCCCACGCAGTCACTCACTGCTGCTCCAGTCCCCGTCTCACCTCTGGAATTTCAAACTTTAAAGGGAACCAGAGATGAAGCACCCTCATGTATTTTACCATATATAATCAGTGGGAACATTAGTGAAAACACCTACCTTGCTTTCTGTTTAATTCTGCACTGCACAGCTTGCTTTTAATCAGACCTGATAAAATCCCTCCCTGACTGAGCATTTAGTCTGGCTTTGCTCAGGAATATTTATAGCTCAGTCTGTGTTCTCTCATGTCTTTTCAAGTCCAAGTCTGCCCCCTGCTGGCTCTGCTCAGGAATCATTATAGCAAAGCCAGACTGAATGCTCAGTCGGGGATTTTATCGGTCTGATAAGAAACAAGCTGTGCAGTGCAGAATGAAACAGAAAGCATGGTAGGTGTTTTCTCTAATGTTCCCACTGATCTATATGGTAAAATACATGAGGGTGCTTCGTCTCTGGTTCACTTTGAAGTCGAAAAACCACTGCGCCTGTGTCCTCGCTCCCGCGTCACCAGTAGTGTACTCAGAGCCGGGACAAGGTCCTCCAGCACCCAAGGCTGAGACACCAAAGTGCGCCCCTCCATCCCTGCCACCCCAGCCATCACACACTGATTGCTATTAGACTAAGAGGCGCCACAGGGCCCACAACCTCCCCAACACCTTAATATCTAGTTATATGGCTTGCAGCCACTGCCATGTATCCCATTTTCTTATTTCTTTCTGCTTTAAACACAATTAGGAATGACAGCTGAATGAATTCTGCGCCCCCACCTACACTGCGCCCTGAGGCTGGAGCCTCTCCAGCCTATGCCTCGGCCCGGCCCTGAGTGTACTGCGCAGGCCCAGTAGGTCTGCTCCTGCGCAGTCCGCTCCTGGTGATGCTTGGCGGTGTTTGCAGTAGCATTGCCACCTAGTGGTTTAAAATGCAACAAGAGGAGGAGTTGACGGCAAATGCTTTTCTGCTTGGTAGCAGAAATGCGTTTGAAATTCGAAAAACTAGTCGCCAGCAGTGTGAGCCTTACTTCCTTGTATTAGGCATCATTACAGTTATAACCACCACCAACATAAATACTACTGATGATTTACCTCGTTCCATATAATGAAGGATAAGTCTGGCTAGCACTACTTTCATTATGGTTTCCCCATGTCCTGTGGTAGAGACCGCACCAATGTTGTTGTCAGCATAACCGCCGCTACCTGTAAGAATAGACACAAAAAACATTACTACATACAGTGGAGGAAATAATTATTTGACCCCTCACTGATTTTGTAAGTTTGTCCAATGACAAAGAAATGAAGTCTCAGAACAGTATCATTTCAATGGTAGGTTTATTTTAACAGTGGCAGATAGCACATCAAAAGGAAAATCGAAAAAATAAAGATAGCAACTGATTTGCATTTCATTGAGTGAAATAAGTTTTTGAACCCTCTAACAATAAAAGACTTAATACTTAGTGGAAAAACCCTTGTTTGCAAGCACAGAGGTCAAACGTTTCTTGTAATTGATGACCAAGTTTGCACACATTTTAGGAGGAATGTTGGTCCACTCCTCTTTGCAGATCATCTCTAAATCCCTAAGGTTTCGAGGCTGTCTCTGTGCAACTCTGAGCTTGAGCTCCCTCCATAGGTTTTCTATTGGATTAAGGTCCGGAGACTGACTAGGCCACTCCATGACCTTAATGTGCTTCTTCTTGAGCCACTCCTTTGTTGCCTTTGCTGTATGTTTTGGGTCATTGTCGTGCTGGAACACCCATCCACGACCCATTTTCAGTTTCCTGGCAGAGGGAAGGAGGTTGTCGTTCAGGATTTCACGATACATGGCTCCATCCATTTTCCCGTTAATGCGATTACGTTGTCCTGTGCCCTTAGCAGAAAAATACCCCCGAAGCAAAATGTTTCCACCCCCATGCTTGACGGTGGGGACGGTGTTTTGGGGGTCATAGGCAGCATTTTTCTTCCTCCACACACAGCGAGTTGAGTTAATGCTAAAGAGCTCTATTTTGGTCTCATCAGACCACATCACCTTCTCCCAGTCACTCACAGAATCATTCAGGTGTTCATTGGCAAACTATCTGCCACTGTTAAAATAAACCTACCATTGAAATGATACTGTTCTGAGACTTTTCATTTCTTTGTCATTGGACAAACTTACAAAATCAGTGAGGGGTCAAATAATTATTTCCTCCACTGTACCTATTGTATTGCCAACAGCAGCATAGCTTTGGAATTCCAGTGTAAATTTCAGGGCTGTGGAGTTGGAGTCAGCGTCATTTTGGGTACCTGGAGTTGGAGGTTTCATAAACAGAGAGTCCTAGTGGGAGTCGGATTATTTTTGGACCGACTCCACAGCCCTGGTAAATTTTGCACTTGGGCCCCCCAGCACTGTATATAACCGGTTCAGCACCGCAGTCCGAAAATCTCATGCATCCGAGCAACGTTCACCTCCCATTCATTCGCCGATAACTTTATTGCTTCTTATCACAATGAATTGATCTATATCTTGTTTTTTCCACCACTAATTAGGCTTTCTTTGGGTAGTACATTTTGCTAAGAATTATTTTTTTCTAAATCTATTTTAACAGGAAGATTAAGAAAGAAATGAAAAAAAATCATTATTTCTCAGTTTTTGGCCATTATAGTTTGAAATTAATATATGCTACCGTAATTAAAACTCATGTATTTTATTTGCCCATCTGTCCCGGTTATTACACCGTTTAAAACGATGTCCCTATCACAATTTATGGTGCCGATATTTCATTTAGAAATAAAGGTGCATTTTTTAAATTTGCGTCCATCACTATTTATAAGCTTATACTTTTAAATAATATAGTAACATATTCTCTTGACATGCATATTTAAAAAGTTTATACCCTTGGGTAACTATTTATGTTATTGTTTTTTTTTAATTGTATTTTTTTTTTTAATAAAAAAAGTGTATGTGGGTAATTTTTGGTGTGTTGGAGGGAAACTGCTAATTTTAAGTGTAAAATATTTTTTTTAATTAAAAATGTATGTTGGTGCAGTTTACTATTTGGACACAAGATGGCCACAGTGAAAAAAGTCCTGGATGCGAACGATCTCGCATCCAGGAACTAAAATGCTGGGGAGAAGTTTCCTGGGGGCAGAAATACCGCGCTCTCTGGAGAGAAAGCGTCGGTATTTCTGCGTGGAAGTTAGATCGGTGAATGGGAATTATATTATACAAACCTAATCTTGCTTAGCAGCCGGCAGTAGAGGCTTCCGTTTTCCTCCGCGTCATGTGACTAATCACAGCGGAAGAAGAGGAAGCCTCTACCGCCGAATGCTACGGAAGATTAAGTATGTATTTTCAGAGTGAAAACGGATCCGATCAATCCTTGAGCAGATCAGTTTTCACAATGTGAACCGGGCCACGGACTGAGCCATCTGGATCCGGTGAAGCGGAGACCGGATCCGCTCACCGGATCCTTTGCCTCAGAACGCTAATGTGAACTGGGCCTAATGCAGACCACCAAAACAATCCAAGGTAAGCCAGTAAGAGGCACAGGCAGAGGAAACTGAGTGGATTGTTTAAAGGACAACTGAAGTGAGAAGGATATGGAGGCTGCCATATTTATTTCATTTGAAAAATACCAGTTGCCTGGCAGCCCTGCTGACCTATTTGGCTGCAGCAGTGGCTAAATAACACCAGAACCAAGCATGCAGCTAAACTTGTCAAATCTGACAATATTATCAGAAACACCTGATCTGCTGGATGGCTGTTCAGGGTCTATGGCTAAGAGAATTAGAGGCAGAGGATCAGCAGGATAGCCAGGCAACTGGTAATAATAATAAGGCAGCCTCCATATCCCTCTCATTACAGTTGCCCTTTAAGTATACCCTAGTGCTAAAAATATGGCATAATGACACCTACTGTGTGTGGAGAGTGGTGCAGAATCTCACTGCACCTCCCTTGCCCCAGCCTCAGTTTTGCTGCAAAGCCTAATGTGGCACCCTCAGTCCAGGGGCCCTGGTGCGGGCGGAATCTCTGCATACTCCATTGCTACGCCACTGGTTGTAGATGTGTAGCAGACCCACGTGTATCCATGTGCTCAATATGATCATCTGATACATTTGTAAAGCCTTATACACACAGTCAACCGCTGTCAACCATAACAAACAAGGAATAAAGAAAAAAATAAAAAATAAATTATATAATAATATGGGAAGGTGGAGTTAACAAGAACAGGAAAAGACCAGAATTATCACCTATGTAAGTGATCTATAACGGTGGATATGTTCAGACAATAATCTGTGTTAGCTGTTCAAAAGTCGTTCAGATGATGATAAATGAACAAACAATTGAAGACTGGTCACATGGTTCCCCATGAGTCCTACTACACAAGAGTAAGGCCCAGTGCACACCAAAACCGCTAGCAGATCGTCAAAACGCTAGCGGTTTTTGGAGCGGATTTCAGAGTGATTCTAGGCATGTTTAAAGACTTTTCTAAACATGCCTAGCGGTTTTGGGAGCGTTTTTTTGGGTAGCAGATTACAAATACTGTTACAGTAAAAGCTGTTACCAAACAGCTTCTGTAACAAAAACGCCTGCAAAACTGCTCTGATCTAGAGTTTTTCAGAGCGGTTTGCGGTTTCCTTATTCTTTACATTGAGGCAGAAACGCTTCTGCAAACCGCAAACGTGCAGCAGGAGGCATGTTTGCGGTTTGCTACAAACCTCAAACTGCCGGTGTGCACCATCCCATTGAAATACATTAGCCAAGCGTTTTTACAGGCGGATGAGGCCGGCGGATCGCATCCAAAACCGCTCGGTGTGCACTGGGCCTAAGGTCTCTTTCAGATGGGAGGCTGAACTGCACTCTTGCCCAGATGATGCAAATTCGCACAAACCCGAAATCAACGAAGACCATCCCTAATTATCTCTAGCAACATGGCCTTGCCTGATGTAGGCCCAGTGCACACTAAAAACCTCTAGCAGATCTGCAAAACGCTAGAGGTTTTTGAAGCAGATTTTCAGAGCAATTCTAGGCATGTTTAGAGACGTTTTCTAAACATGCCTAGTGTTTTTTGGAGCGTTTTTGTGTAGCAGATTACAAATATTGTTACAGTAAGGGCCCATTCACATTTGAGAATTTTGCTGGCGATTTCTGCAAAGCGCTCAAACGCTAGGGTAATATCTAGTAAGTCTATGGGTCCGTTCTCATTTGGGCGATTTGTGCTAATCAATGCAAATCGCCCAAAAACGCTAAACACAAACGCGTAGCCTGCACCATTTTCAGGCGATTTCCCGGTGATCGCGGTTTAGTGCTATAAAAGCAAAAAACGCGATCACTGGGAAAAAAAAATAAAAAAATCCCCAGGTGTGAATGGTGATTTTTTGGCATTAAAAAACACCAGAGCAAAACGCTAGCAAAATCGCTAGCGTTTTGCGATCAGCAAGTGTGAATGGGCCCTCAAGCTGTTACTGAACAGCTTCTGTAACAAAAACGCCTGGAACAACTCTGATCTAGCATTTTTCAGAGCGGTTTTTGACTTTCCTATACTTTAACATTGAGGCAGAAACGCCTCCGAAATCTAAAAAAATGCTGCAGCCCCCGAGTTTGCGTTTGTGGAAAAAACGACCCGCTCTGGTGTGCTCCAGCCCATTCACTTTAATTAGCCAAGCGGTTTTCCCCCTGCAAGCGTTTTAAAAAACGCTCCAGAACCGCTCTGGTGTGCACCGATAGAAATGAAAAAAGGGAAAAATTTTTTAAACCACGTTTTGTTTTGTTTTTTCACATTTATATACACACAGGTATATACAGTCTGAAATCCATTGTTTTTAGTTATATCAGGAGAAAGTAATTCACTTTAAATGTTAAACCAAAACTTTGCGTGGGGTTAATCAAACATTAAGGGCTTTTTCACAATGCGACGTTAAAGTTGCACGTTAGAAAATGTTTTAACGTGGACTAACGCACAGCAACACTAAGTCTGTGCAACATTCACAGTGCAGACGTTGCATTTGTGTGTAACGTGTAACATTATTAGAAAGTGCTGCATGCTGTGCGTTAGACACGTTATTAGCTACGTTGGACTGTTTGCACATGCTCAGTACTAACTTGGAAGCATACTTTTCATTGCTTGTATGCAACTATAACAGCGCATTAAGTTACGATGCAACTTTTTTGGGGACGTTGCGTTGTAAGCTTGTGGTGCGACTTTTTGCATCAAACCGCAACGTCCCAATGTGAAAATAGCCTTAAAGAGACACTGAAGCGAAAAAATATATATATATGATATAATGAATTGGTTGTGTACTATGAATAATTACTAGAAGATTAGCAGCAAAGAAAATATTCTAATATTTTTATTTTCAGGTATATAGTGTTTTTTCTAACATTGCATCATTCTCTATTATGTGCAGATTCAAAATGATTCTTTCAGAGCAGTCTGAACTAATGACCTCTCCTCTGGCAGAGAAAAAGTAAATAGTTAACAGTTGAGATAATAAAAGTCAGAAAACAGCCCTCTCCACAAAGTTGTAGAGCTTAAAGAGTAACTGTCAGGCTGCAGAAGCTAATTTAAACCTCTATTCTCCTGTGTTAAACAGTTTAGAAGGAAGCTCAAAAGCCATTAGTGAAGATAAACATTTCAGTTACCTTTGATGTGTGCTTATCTTAAAGTCTGTTATAGACCCATAAAGACGCAAGCCGCAGCTAAACTGCAAAGCATTCTGGGGCCCTCCCCTCGGCTGCTAATGAGACGTTACAGCAGCTTGTGTAATCAGTCCAGCGCGAAGCACTGATAAATCTCGGGCAGACTACACTGCAGGAGTCAGCTATTGTTCCTAGCCACATGGCTCATTAATATTCACTGCACACCGTGTTGTTCAAGAACGAGCTTATCTGTGATCAGAAGCAGGCAGGACATGATGACACATTTGGCTTCACAAACATGGAGCCTGCCATGAGCTGTCAGGAGCATCTATCTCTGCATATACTATATACAAAATCTGTGAAATCCAAACGTGGACAGTGAAATGCATATGTAATGTAAGTACAGCCAATCTTTAGCTACTGATATATGTGTTTATTTTCTCTGAGACCCCATACCTAACAGCTCCTCTTTAATGGCTTTTTTGTATAGAGATAACAAATGGAGTTTCTTAACTCTTCCTGTACTGGAAACAATTAGACTGATGTATCTGATCTTAATGTTTTATTTCTTAGCTGTACTACACATACAAATCATAATATCATAATTTTTTTTTTCGCTTCAGTGTCTCTTTAAGCTTGGTACATACCTTCACTTTTGGTTGGCCAATCACTGAACAATTTTACCACCTCCATGTGGTTTGAGGCCATTTTACACTTACCGTGTCACATCGTGGTACTCTCCCCCACTATGGCTCGTCGTAGCGGCCATTAAAGGACAACTGAAGTGAGAAGAATATGGAGGCTGCCATATTTATTTCACCTTAATTAACACAGTTGCCTGGCATCCCTGCTGATCTATTTGGCTGCAGTCATGTCTGAATCACACCAGAAACAAGCATGTAACTAATCTTGTCAGTTCTGTCAAGAATTTCAGTAACACCTGATCTTCATATGCTTGTTCAGGGTCTATGGCTGAAAGTATTAGTGGCAGAGGATCAGCAGGGCAGCGAGGCAACTGGTATTGCTTAAAAGGAAAACAAAAATGGTAGCCTCCATACAACTCTCACCACGGGTTCAATTTAAATGCAAATGATCCAGAACTCATTGCCTGCAGGGCACTGCAATGTGCTCTGGTCAAAAGTAACACACAAGAGTTTAGTCGCGCCATGGCTAGAACGCGCGTTAAAACTTTTGGGCAGCAGTGCGACTTTTCCAGATCGCAGAGACTGCAGCACATTCATGTAAAAAGACCCTGAGCGTTTACCTACACAATGTGTTCATAGTATTCAACATCTGTTGCCCCTATACTACTTGGAGGTGGTAAAACTGGCCAAAGTTGAAGGTGTGAACCACGCTTAAAGGGCAGCGGAAGCAAGAGTGATATGGAGGCTGCCATATTTATTTCCTTTTAAACAATACCAGTTGCCTGGCTATCTTGCTAATCCTCTACTAATACTTTTAGCCATAGACCCTGAACAAGCATGCAGCAGATCAGGCGTTTGTGACATTATTGTCAGATCTGACAAGATTAGCTGCATGCTTGTTTCTGGTGTTAATCAGACACTACTGCATCTCAATAGACTAGCAGGACTGCCAGGCAACTGGTATTGTATAAAAGGAAATAAATTTGGCAGCATATTTCTCACTTCAGTTGCCCTTTAAGGAGTCTATTCAGTCAAAAGTACACATGCTACAGATCCTCTAGTCTAATAAGATTACCTCCCGGGTTCCAACTCATTCCCATTTTCTAAAGAATTCAGAACATTCCAAATTCTAACATAACACAAATTTTTTACTATACAGTATTAGAAAATATGCTTTCAAGTCTTTTGAGTTATGTAAGATGTGTACTTTACTGCTTCCGTCACTAAGACTCCTCCAGTATGGCGATTAGCAAGAACTGGTGATCACTGTACAGCTGCCAGGTGTGTGGCCTTGTCTCTTACCTATGCATGGTGTATCTCCAACACGTCCAGCCATCTTATTTGTTAATCCACCAGTAGAGGTCGCACACGCCACATTCCCTTCACTGTCCACAGCCACGGCTCCAACCGTGCCTAGACCTCTGCAAAGGCAGAAACACAATCCCAGGTAAGGCAGGTGCTATATAAAAACAAAAAAAAAACCAAAAAAAAAAACCCACAAGTATTTTTGAGGCTGGGACTACGCTTGCTAATAATTGCGGGACATGCGGCTAAGTATGAATGTGTACATGATTCTTACATGCTGTGTTAAAAACATTCCTTACGGCATTAAATCGTGAACTGCATGCAAAGCATGTGACTTGCATACAAGAGAAAAAAACAGCATGTGTTAAAAATGCACAAAAACGTGCAAAACCAAATGCGTACCTGTTTAAAAGGATTTGCTTTTGCACCTGCAAGTGTGGTCTTAGCCTTGGAGTAGCTTGTTTTGCAAGTGTGTTGTTACAATTATTGTTTGTTTAAGGCCACAAAAACAAAGTTTTTATTATTACCACTACAGTGTTATAAAATAAAAGAATTTTAAAACCCCATATGAACTTACAGGATCTTCTCAAAAAATTAGCATATTGTGATAAAGTTCATTATTTTCTGTAATGTACTGATAAACATTAGACTTTCTTATATTTTAGATTCAAATACACACAACTGAAGTAGTTCAAGCCTTTTATTGCTTTAATATTGATGATTTTGGCATACAGCTCATGAAAACCCAAATTTCCTATCTCTAAAAATTAGCATATTTCATCCGACCAATAAAAGAAAAGTGTTTTTAAAACAAAAAATGTCAACCTTCAAATAATTATGTTCAGTTATGCACTCAATACTTGGTCGGGAATCCTTTTGCAGAAATGACTGCTTCAATGCGGCGTGACATGGAGGCAATCAGCCTGTGGCACTGCTCAGGTGTTATGGAGGTCCAGGATGCTTCGATAGCAGCCTTAAGCTCATTCAGAGTGTTGGGTCTTGCATCTCTCAACTTTCTCTTCACAATATCCCACAGATTCTCTATGGGGTTCAGGTCAGGAGAGTTGGCAGGCCAATTGAGCACAGTAATACCATGGTCAGTAAAACATTTACCAGTGGTTTTGGCACTGTGAGCAGGTGCCAGGTCGTGCTGAAAAATGAAATCTTCATCTCCATAAAGCTTTTCAGCAGATGGAAGCATGAACCCACTTTTGAACCAGAAACAGCGGCAGAAGCGCCTGACCTGGGCTACAGAGAAGCAGCACTGGACTGTTGCTCAGTGGTCCAAAGTACTTTTTTCGGATGAAAGCAACTTTTACATGTCATTCGGAAATCAAGGTGCCAGAGTCTGGAGGAAGACTGGGGAGAGGGAAATGCCAAAATGCCTGAAGTCCAGTGTCAAGTACCCACAGTCAGTGATGGTCTGGAGTGCCATGTCAGCTGCTGGTGTTGGTCCACTGTGTTTTATCAAGGGCAGGGTCAATGCAGCTAGCTATCAGGAGATTTTGGAGCACTTCATGCTTCCATCTGCTGAAAAGCTTTATGGAGATGAAGATTTCATTTTTCAGTACAACCTGGCACCTGCTCACACTGCCAAAACCACTGGTAAATGGTTTACTGACCATGGTATTACTGTGCTCAATTGGCCTACCAACTCTCCTGACCTGAACCCCATAAAGAATCTGTGGGATATTGTGAAGAGACAGTTGAGAGACGCAAGACCCAACACTCTGGATGAGCTTAAGGCCGCTATCGAAGCATCCTGGGCCTCCATAACACCTGAGCAGTGCCACAGGCTGATTGCCTCCATGCCACGCCGCATTGAAGCAGTCAGTTCTGCAAAAGGATTCCTGAACAAGTATTGAGTGCATAACTGAACATAATTATTTGAAGGTTGACTTTTTTGTTTTAAAAACACTTTTCTTCTATTGGTCGGATGAAATATGCAAATTTTTTGAGATAGGAAATTTGGGTTTTCATGAGCTGTATGCCAAAATCATCAATATTAAAACAATAAAAGGCTTGAACTACTTCAGTTGTGTGTATTTGAATCTAAAATATATGAAAGTGTAATGTTTATCAGTACATTACAGAAAATAATGAACTTTATCACAATATGCTAATTTTTTGAGAAGATCCTGTATATATATTGGTGTTAGTCTACTCTAGGGGACCAAGCAGGAAACCTCATAGGGAAATCTAGCTAACGTGATTGGGTGGACGGCACCCTCTCAAATGCTAGGTTACAGATATTTTGTAGTAAACTATGCCCATACTACTTGACCAATCACAAAGCTTTGTGCTGTAGAGGGTGCTGTGATTGGAGAACTGTTCCCTATGAGCAGGGTCGGACTGGGCCACAGTAGTACAGTTTTTTCCCTCGGTGGGCCCCGCCTCCAGGTCTCGGGTGGTCCCCCCCTCCTTGTCTGACAGAGCTCCAATTGCTGCCTGCAGCACAAAAATTCTCTTCTCAGTGCTGTAATCACTCATGCTGAGAGCAGTGGCGTAGCTGAGGAGGCCTCGATGCAAATTTTACAATGCCCCCCCCCCCCCCAAGCACTCTATACATAACAATTGATACGATGCACCAAAACCTGCCAATGGCAACTACAGTGTCAGAGGTGCAAGTAGGGGATGGGAAATAGCTTGTTAATGATTACCACTGTTCAAAGTATCTATAGAAGTGATTATTATGAGCACAGGACCGATAGAGAGGTAATACGGTGGTTGAGGGAGGGCCCTTTGGGGCCCCTTTGGCCCAAGGGCCCCGATGCGGTCGCAACCTCTGCGGTCGAAACCTCTGCAAAGTAGGACATTACTTAGTATTGAAGGAGGGGACTCTATGCAAAGTTTTGCTGGGCAGCAGTGTCTCCGAATTACAATGCTGCTAAGATCATGTACATTTGGCCCTGTTCATAATAAATCATGACCACGCCCACCTTCCGGTGCATGGTCACGCCCTTTTTCACCGCAATCATGGGATGTGTGGACCCCAGGTTGAAATTTCTTTGGTGGGCCCCCAGTGTCCCAGTCCGACCCTGACTATGAGGATTCCTGCTGGCTCCCCTAAAGTAGACTAGCGCCTATTTTCTATGTATTACAGTTACTATGGTGTAATGGTATGTGTTTGATCTGCTATAGAGCTAGTACAACTAGTGAGAAGCTGGCACCCACTATTTGTAGCAGCTGTTTTTTCTCAGGCACCTCCAGCGCTACTGTTGTAGCCACTAATTCCAGTTTTACATGAGCGCCTGTGGTGGTGCCCAAACTTCTCTGGCTACAATTGCCAGAACTGCACCAGAGAGTTTGGCAACATTGTAGACTCTGGACTTTGGGAGGTGGTTAGTGTTAGGCATAGATAGGGGAGGGTTAGTGTTAGTAGTAGTTGGGGGGTTGTTAGACGTAGATAGGGGAAGGTTAGTAGTAGAGTTAGGGTACAGAGGGTTAGTAAAAGATCGGCATAATCAGTAGAATATCTGGTGCCCAAATTTCCAACGCACCATATGTAGGTTGTTTTACATTCAGACTTAAAATAAATACTATATTTTTCAGCACATGACGCTCTGGACTCGCTTTTCGCTGAAGCCAGTGACCCAGACACTTTCATCACTTTGGGGACACATATTCCCATTCATTGATCAGTGCTCGGTGGGACGGCAATGGGGCCGCATGTGTACTTTAGGCCTGTATGGATAGGTGCACAGCTACATAATACATTTTCAGCTTGAAAAGTTGCAATCCGAATGAGACACTTATAATCAATGTTATTGCTTTGAGAGTTTCTCTTGTTCCAATTTTGGGTATGGTTGATCAGAAAAAAAAATATTTTCTGAACAAAGTGCAGTATATACTTCAGACACAGTTCACAGCTTTCTGCAGAATACAATATCTCTGGTACTTACAGATTAAACAGAGTTATCTTGACTCTAAATAGTATTCATTACACACACAGCTGTCAATATACTGAAGGCCACCTGCATACTCTTGTGTATTACAACAGGTTACACAGTATATAATAAAACAGAAAAAGCTTGGGCTCTAAGTGTCACCAAGGAATACAAAATGTATTGATACAAAACTGACATAAATTATCTCCTAGAACAATACATAACAACCTATTGTCATCAACAACTCAAAGCATTAAAAACAAGAGCACAGCAGATGGCTTCATAAGTCAGTTGTTTAGAAAAATTATATGCCTCAATTGCAATACGTGTATGGCATGACATCAATCACACATCCATCACTTGCCCGCGCATTCATAGCTAAATGCACCGTGCCCAGCACTGTGTTCATACGTTGGGGGCCCCCTTGAAAGAATCCACCAGCAACAGGGACTGTAGTCCAATCACTGCAGTAACTTGGATCTTATGTCCGTAAGGATTCCCCTATTGCGCAAAAGATAAACACTGTAATGGGGAGATCTCACCAACGTGGACACTTAAGTTGCTCCGTTCAACAAGTACCGCCGTCTCACAAGGACCCAGCCGATCCTGGAACTCTCGTCGCCCCTGCTCAATCGCAGCAGGGGATCCACCTGTAAAGATTCGCCGGCAAGAGGAGGGAGCACGCCGGGCTCGGAGCATTGGCGGGCACACGCTGCTGTGAGGTGATCAACTGACCGAAGCTCCGCCCACAGTTACACAGTATACTTGGAAATACAGAAATCTAAGTGCATGGCAAAAGCTCAATTTTGTCAGTTTTGCCTGATTGGAGCTGGAGGGGCGAAAGTAACCCCTAGCAGTGTCAGCCAGCCCCCATGCCTCTCCCAGCCGCCTCAGCCAGCCCCCACGCTTCTCCCAGCCGCCACAGCCAGCCCCCACGCCTCTCCCAGCCAGCCCCCACGCCTCTCCCAGCCGCCACAGCCAGCCCCCACGCCTCTCCCAGCCGCCACAGCCAGCCCCCACGCTTCTCCCAGCCGCCACAGCCAGCCCCCACGCTTCTCCCAGCCGCCACAGCCAGCCCCCACGCCTCTCCCAGCCGCCACAGCCAGCCCCCACGCCTCTCCCAGCCGCCACAGCCAACCCCCACGCCTCTCCCAGCCGCCACAGCCAACCCCCACGCCTCTCCCAGCCGCCACAGCCAGCCCCCACGCCTCTCCCAGCCACCACAGCCAGCCCCCATGCCTCTCCCAGCCGCCACAGCCAGCCCCCACGCCTCTCCCAGCCGCCACAGTCAGCCCCCACGCCTCTCCCAGCCGCCACAGCCAGCTCCCACGCCTCTCCCAGCCGCCACAGCCAGCCCCCACGCCTCTCCCAGCCGCCACAGCCAGCCACCACCCTGTGTTTAATAGAAGTATACACTTATAACCCGTATGCGAGAACCCGGCCCAGATATAACGATCTGACCCAGGTTCCTGCATACTGCTAGGGGTTAATAGAGCATTCTCCAAGTCCTAGTATAATTACAGTAGCGGGCTGTGTAACTCGCTTGGTGGCAGATCTTTGAATTGTATATGTGTGTGGTGAATCCGGTAGTGGCAGAACGCTCCCTCCATTAGTCAGTTCAAATTGCGAACGCGGGTTACCCTTCGTGATGAACAAATGACAGTGTGAGAGGATTTCTGACGCTGATCGACTGACCCACCCGCAGACCGGCCTTGCGGTCTGTGACACCCACGCCTCTCCCAGCCAACCCCCACGCCTCTCCCAGCCGCCACAGCCAGCCCCCACGCCCCTCCCAGCCGCCACAGCCAGCCCCCACGCCTCTCCCAGCTGCCACAGCCAGGCCTCACGCCTCTCCCAGCCCCCACGCCTCTCCCAGCCGCCACAGTCAGCCCCCACGCCTCTCCCAGCCGCCACAGCCAACCCCCATGCCTCTCCCAGCCGCCACAGCCAGCCCCCACGCCTCTCCCAGCCGCCACAGCCAACCCCCACGCCTCTCCCAGCCGCCACAGCCAGCCCCCACGCCTCTCCCAGCCGCCACAGTCAGCCAACCCCCACGCCTCTCCCAGCCGCCACAGTCAGCCCCCACGCCTCTCCCAGCCGCCACAGGCAGCCCCCACGCCTCTCCCAGCCGCCACAGGCAGCGCCACAGGCAGCCCCCACGCCTCTCCCAGCCGCCACAGGCAGCCCCCACGCCTCTCCCAGCCGCCACAGGCAGCCCCCACGCCTCTCCCAGCCGCCACAGGCAGCCCCCACAGGCAGCCCCCACGCCTCTCCCAGCCGCCACAGGCAGCCCCCACGCCTCTCCCAGCCGCCACAGGCAGCCCCCACGCCTCTCCCAGCTGCCACAGCCAGCCCCCGCGCCTCTCCCAGCTGCCACAGCCAGCCCCCACGCCTCTCCCAGCCGCCACAGGCAGCCCCACACTTCTCTCAGCAGCCACAGGCAGGGACAGAGACAAGATTATGCTGACTGCTGAGTAATCCTGGCATTGGCAGCTTTGAGAAGGAGGGGGCAGGCTGTGTGGAAAGGCTGTATAGTGTGCCACTCATTTTAGAACTCTATCTTCCGCTACAAATAGGACATGTAAAATCGTGACTTAAACATGCACTGCCAGGGCCGGATTTACCATAAGGCACTGTAGGCACGCGCCTACAGGCGCCTGATGATGGAGGGGCGGCTTACTCCCCTTCCCTAGCCCCTCCCTCTTTCCTTATGCAGAGTCCTGAGCAGAGCGTAATTAAGAGTTTAGCCACCCAGCTCTCTGCATTCCACTGACAAGATCTCCCTTCAGTCAGGGCACCACTAGCTGGTCAGCCAGCACACTTGCGGTGCAGTTCAGCGGGGGTTTGAGGGCGAAGTTTAGGGTGCCAGGACATCTGTGCCTATAGGCTCCTGTGATGTAAATCCGGGCCTGTGCACTGCAAAGCCTGCATTGTGCCTGCTGTATGTTTACATGCCGTATTCATTGACCTTTATGCATCACATGACTATCTGAAATGCAACTGAACAGGATATGCTGCCTTTACTGTACAAACCAAAGCTTGCCAAAAGCAACAACTAGGGCAACCGTCCCATATATTACACTAAAAATGCCAATACTTCATTTAAGAAATATGCCATGCAAGTGCGCTATATATGTGGGAACAGAACAGAATGCTTTAGAAACACTATACACAGGCCACAAGTGACAGACGGAAATGGAAAAGTTCCTAAAGGCAGTTCACAATAACCTAAAAATAATTATTATTAAACATTTAGGCTTACAGCTGAGATGCAACTGGGTTTGACCCGGGTTTCTGATTCTTCTTCCATCTTTCTCTTGACCGCTCGGTGATGAGTGTTTCACCGGGGATTTCTGGGATGCCTTGTAATTTTGCGAACTGCGACGCCCCTCTGTCTGTTAGAAGTAAGTGATCAGTCTACAGAAAGAGAAACGGACAGCAAATGAAAGGTGCACTGATACATGTCACATTCTTTAATAAAAATGTCCATTTTGGCCCATTTACATTAAAGTACAACTAAAATGAGAGGGATATGGAGGTTGCCATATTTTTTTCCATTTAACCTCTTGAGGACCGCAGGTTTACACCCTAGTGACCAGTTTTTTTATAATTCAGCACTTTGCAGCTTTAACGGTTTATTGTTCAGTCATACAACTTACCACCCAAATTAAATCGCAGCGCAGTACACGTGTTTTTTACTTTTATTTTTTTGCAAATTCAGCCAGCCAGCTCCGATCGCGGCTGGCAGGCTGTTCGCGGCGGCTTCCTGTGTCCACCTGCAGTGAACACACACTCGAGCCAGTGCTTGTTTCCTCCTAATTTCATGAGGACGCCAATCGGAGTTGGGCGGTCCCAGGAGAGTCACTCTGCGATAGCCCATCGGCATTAGCAGAGTGGTTAAGTAATGCCAGTTTTATGGCTATCCTGATGAGCCTCTGCCTCTAATATGTTTAGCCATAGACCCTGAACAAGCATGCAGCAGATCAGAGGTTTGTCAGATCTGACAAGATTAGCTGCATGCTTGTTTCTGGTTGTGCATCATTATGTTATTAGCCCATTGGTCTATTGCATTTAAATGAAAAGTTCCTTATCTCCAATTCAGTTGGTTCAATATAGACTCGATTTGGTCATGCTCACCAATAGGCAGGGCTGGTCCGAGGCAGAGGCGAGAGAGGCTCCAGCCTCAGGGCGCAGTGTAGGACGGGGAGCACAACTCACTCAGCTATCATTCCCCTATTGTGCTTGAAGCAGAGATAAATAAGAAAACGGGATACATGGCAGTGAAGGCAAGCCAGATAACTAGAGATAAAATAAGGTTTTAGGGGCCTTGGGGAACCTCTAGTCGAATAGCAATCAGTGTGTGGCGGCTGGGGTAGGAGGGATGGAGGGGCGCACTTTGGTGTCTCAGCCTTGGGCGCTGGAGGACCTTGTCCTGGCTATGCCAACAGGATCTTCTATGCCAAACCTGGACAAAGATTAGGCTATCTAGGAGGAATGGATTGCCTATAGAGGGTTTAAACCTGCTATTGTACCTCAACACCCTTGGTTTGGACCTTGACAGACCTGTTATTTAATTCCCTTTCGGATGTAGGATGTAGAATTCCTTTTTTATATATTTTATTTACTTTGAGTACCAAGTCCTTTTGGACCATGTGTGAGAGGTGATCTGAACTAGTTAATCTCTTACCACATGGGGCCTATATGCAATTCACTTTTTCACCTGAGTTATCTCCTAGGAGATAATTTTTCATCTTCTATTTAAAAGTATTTTTCAGCACTTTCCAATTGAAAAAGTACCAAAAAGTAGGTAAAAGGTACTATTAAAATTATTTTGAGTATTTTTTTGCTTGCTGATGATATAAAAAAAGACATATATAACACAAGTTATGAAAATATCTCCTAGGTGAAAACTCAGGTGAAAAAAGTAATTGCATATGGGCCATGGTCTGAAAAATCATAATTCCACAATGTGCACAAGGGTATCCCATATTAGTTTTGTGAGCATACGGATATATTTGTTTTTACTGCAGAAACATCTTACTCTGAAACGGTTTTCTTAAAGTGGCACAAAACTCAGCATTTCCTCTTCGTTCTTATATAGGTAGAAAAAGCAACGTTTGGTAAAAAAAAAAAATAATACCTTTTAATGGCTAACTGATAGATAACGCTTTGTTCTTAAAGATTTGCAGCATAAAATCTACTACCACAAAAACTGTAGCAGAACAGCATTGAAACAGTTACAACACAGCGCTTTGTTCTTCAGTGGAAAGCTTCTGGCCACATCCTAAGAGGTGATAACATATCTTGTTTACACTCCTATCAGATACATTTAGTAAACCTTAGCAAAGCGTCAAAACTGAGCTGAGAAGTGATCACTAGATTGAATTTAATTTACAAATATGGCAGCTATGCAATAAAATGCAATGGCAGCTTTTAGAGCAGATAAACTGTACTTTGGGAATTGGTAGACAGGCAATGGTACTTGTGAACAACAGCAAATATAATAACTGTATGAATAATAAAAACTAGGAAAACACATTTTAATTGGCTGGTATGCCAGAGTTTTATCCCACTTTAATAGTAAACTGAAAAAAATAAATTATATAAATATATAAGGTCATCTTTGCAGAAGCAGTCATTTTTACCATACCAGTACCTGTTTGGCAGCACCCTCACAGATGGTGATGTAACATTTGTGGCTATGGGATGCCAAAATGCTCAATTCTGACATCAGGGGCATCCGACTGAAGATTTGGCGCGGGCGCTTGGCTATGACATAGCTGAGCCCACAAAAGCAGCGTCGGTGGCTGGCTCCATCCGCAATCCACATACACGCACCCCACATGGTTGCCGTCATGTGGCCGTGAATGTTATGTCACAAACATGCCCACGTTACTCCGGCAACCAAGTGGCAAGTGTGTATGTGGATTGCGGACGGAGCTCGGGGCCAGCACTGGATAGGTAAAGTATACTGCATCATTGCTTTAGTCCAGGCATGTCAAACCGGTCCTACGAGGGCCGAGATCCTCACACATTTTTGATACAGCTCAAATGAATTGATGGGTCTGAATCAGGAGAGGTGTGGTCCATCAGGTAGAACACATTCCTCTCTTTCTCAGTCCATCCCAAACACTGGCATGGATCTGGCCCTCCAGGCCTGGAGTTCGACACATGTGCTTTAGTCACTGTTCCCGATAACACTCGCTGTTACCACCGCAATACCCATCGATCACAATGGCCCGACATCTTGCAGCATTGTCTGTTTAATACATGTGACCAGTTTTGGCACAAAATGACAATTACTAATTTACTCCATATTTGAACCCACAAGTGTGAAAAGGAAAGGTGCTCTGTAAAGCACTTTTTTTCCGGTTGTCCTAATAATTCCAAGTTTAAATGCAAGCTTAAAGGGACTCCGAGCAGTGCTTGTGGGTATGCCTTTAAAGCGAACCTTAAGTCAACTAAAAAAAATGAGATGAACTCACCTGGGGCTTCCCTCAGCCCCCAGCAGACGATCGGTGCCCTCGCAGCTCCGCTCCGATGTCCCAGGACCCGCCGGCAAAGACTTCCGGTTTGGCCGTCACCGGCCGACAGGCATGGGAACGCGAGTGATTGTTCGCGTTCCCAGCCTTTATATCGCCCCCTATGCTGCTATTGCGGCCAGGAGGCCGCAATAGCAGCATAGGGGGCGATATACAGGCTGGGAACGCGAACAATCACTCGCGTTCCCATGCCTGTCGGCCGGTGACGGCCAAACCGGAAGTACTCGCCGGCGGGTCCTGGGACATCGGAGCGGAGCTGCGAGGGCACCGATCGTCTGCTGGGGGCTGAGGGAAGCCCCAGGTGAGTAAATCTCATTTTTTTTAGTTGACTTAAGGTTTGCTTTAAGCATACCCACAACTAATTAATTATATCCTCACACCTACCAGCACAATGTTTGTAACTATATCCCCCTGGGTTCCTTGTATTTCATTGCATTGTGCTGGAGCTGCCGACACTGGGTAAACTGTCGTCCTGTGTAATACAATGCTGGACTCCAAAAAGTTCAGAAACTATGGAAAGATGCATATCATTTTGAAGCCCTCTTTCTCCTCTTTTCAATGATATATAAACCGCCGCCCTATCACTATTTTCGTGATCGAAATTGCTGCGGTCTCGATTTTGATCGCGAAAATAGCGAAAACTAAAAGGCGTATTTACAGGATCTTCACAAAAAATTAGCATATTGTGATAAAGTTCATTATTTTCTGTAATGTACTGATAAACATTAGACTTTCATATATTTTAGATTCAAATACACACAACTGAAGTAGTTCAAGCCTTTTATTGTTTTAATATTGATGATTTTGGCATACAGCTCATGAAAACCCCAAATTCCTATCTCAAAAAATTTGCATATTTCATCCGACCAATAAAAGAAAAGTGTTTTTAAAACAAAAAAAAAGTCAACCTTCAAATAATTATGTTCAGTTATGCACTCAATACTTGGTAGGGAATCCTTTTGCAGAAATGACTGCTTCAATGCGGCGTGGCATGGAGGCAATCAGCCCGTGGCACTGCTCAGATGTTATGGAGGCCCAGGATGCTTCGATAGCGGCCTTAAAGAGGAGCTGTTAGGTATAGGGTCTCAGAGAAAATAAACACATATATCAGTAGCTAAAGATTGGCTGTACTTACATTACATATGCATTTCACTGTCCACGTTTGGATTTCACAGAATTTGTATATAGTATATGCAGAGAATGATGCTCCTGACAGCTCATGGCAGGTTCCATGTTTGTGAAGCCAAATGTGTCGTCATGTCCTGCCTGCTTCTGATCACAGAACAGCTCATACTGAATAACACAGTGTGCAGTGCATATTAATGAGCCATGTGGCTAGGAACAATAGCGGACTCCTGCAGTGTACTTCTGCCAGGAGATTTATCTGTGCTGTGGCTGGACTGAGTTTTAGAAGCTGCTGAAACTTGATCCCGTCTTCTCCTTAGCAGCCGAGGGGAGGGCCCCAGAATGCTTTGCAGTATGTTATGCGGCTTGCGTCCTGCTTAGCTCTAAGCATTGCTGATAAGCATACATCAAAGGTAAGATAGATCT
Source organism: Hyperolius riggenbachi (assembly GCF_040937935.1). Lineage (NCBI taxonomy): Eukaryota > Metazoa > Chordata > Amphibia > Anura > Hyperoliidae > Hyperolius > Hyperolius riggenbachi. Next base: position 275,005,547 of record NC_090653.1, read on the forward strand.
TTATCTTCAGTAATGTCTTTTTGGCTTCCTTCTAAACTGTTTAACACAGGAGACTAGAGGTTTAAATTAGCTTCTGCAGCCTGACAGTTACTCTTTAAGCTCATCCAGAGTGTTGGGTCTTGCGTCTCAACTTTCTCTTCACAATATCCCACAGATTTTCTATGGGGTTCAGGTCAGGAGAGTTGGCAGGCCAATTGAGCACAGTAATACCATAGTCAGTAAACCATTTACCAGTGGTTTTGGCACTGTGAGCAGGTGCCAGGTCGTGCTGAAAAATGAAATCTTCATCTCCATAAATCTTTTCAGCAGATGGAAGCATGAAGTGCTCCAAAATCTCCTGATAGCTAGCTGCATTGACCCTGCCCTTGATAAAACACAGGGGACCAACACCAGCAGCTGACATGGCACCCCAGACCATCACTGACTGTGGGTACTTGACACTAGACTTCAGGCATTTTGGCATTTCCCTCTCCCCAGTCTTCCTCCAGACTCTGGCACCTTGATTTCCGAATGACATGTAAAAGTTGCTTTCATCCGAAAAAAGTACTTTGGACCACTAAGCAACAGTCCAGTGCTGCTTCTCTGTAGCCCAGGTCAGGCGCTTCTGCCGCTGTTTCTGGTTCAAAAGTGGGTTCATGCTTCCATCTGCTGAAAAAACTTTATGGAGATGAAGATTTCATTTTTCAGCACTACCTGGCACCTGCTCACAGTGCCAAAACCACTGGTAAATGGTTTACTGACCATGGTATTACTGTGCTCAATTGGCCTGCCAACTCTCCTGACCCGAACCCCATAGAGAATATGTGGGATATTGTGAAGAGAAAGTTGAGACGCAAGACCCAACACTCTGGATGAGCTTAAGGCCGCTATCAAAGCATCCTGGGACTCCCTAACACCTGAGCAGTGCCACAGGCTGATTGCCTCCATGCCACGCCGCATTGAAGCAGTCATTTCTGCAAAAGGATTCCCGACCAAGTATTGAGTGCATAACTGAACATAATTATTTGAAGGTTGACTTTTTTTTTTTTGTTTTAAAAACACTTTCTTTTATTGGTCGGATGAAATATGCACATTTTTTGAGATAGGAATTTTGGGTTTTCATGAGCTGTATGCCAAAATCATCAATATTAAAACAATAAAAGGCTTGAACTACTTCAGTTGTGTGTATTTGAATCTAAAATATATGAATGTCTAATGTTTATCAGTAGTACATTACAGAAAATAACGAACTTTATCACAATATGCTAATTTTTTTAGAAGATCCTGTATATATCATTGGAAAGAAGAGAAAGAGAGCTTCTAAATGATATGCATCTTTCCATAGTTACTGCACTGCTCGGAGTCCCTTGAAAGTGGATCCAAGATAAACTTTTACTCATTGCATAATTGTGTTCCTTTCATATAGTTTATAGGGCATTTCTCAAGCACAATACTTTTTTGTTTTAATACTCTAATTCCCTATAAACTAAACAAGCCTCGCCCACAGCTTCTCCAGTGCCTTGGCACTCTCAGACTCATGTAGCAAGGGCTTATGGGAGCTCAGTCTGTGCAGGAGGAGGAGCAGGTGTTACTAGCTAGAGATTTCAGAGGCAGAGGAGAGGAGGAGAGGGGAGTGAAGTTTTCACAGGCTGAGGGCTGGAGATACAGATAAGCTTGCCTGTGTGTAATGTTTAAACACAACATGGCTGCTGTCGTATCGCAGGAAGAAATAATCAAATTCTATTGAAGCTGTTTGCAGCTAGATTTGCTGTGTAAACTATCTAAACTTTAGGTAAGATCAGGGGCGCCGCGAGGCATAAAGCAAACCAAGCGGCCGCTTGGGGCCTCAAGATCGTAGGGGCCTCGGCGGCTCAGTGACGTCGGCGTGACGTCACTGTTTTCCTGCAGCCCCGCGGGGCTGGCAGAGCAGAGCAGGGCAGCAGGGCTACGGGAAGATGGCCACCGCCGAAGCCCTGCTCTGGAGACTATTTATGTCTCCAGTACAGGGCTTCGGGTGGCCATCTTCCCGTAGCCCTGCATTCAATCAGCGCGGGAGATTGGAGGGAGGGAGGGAGCTCTGTGGGAACTGCGCGCCTGAGGAGCCGGCCACCGGCCAGGAGAGGAGACTGGGAGAGAAGACTTCTGCCAGTGCCAGGTGAGTAAATTCTTTTCTTTTTGCAGCCCTTATCTGCTGAAAATGTGCCCTAATTGCATTTGATTTCTGCTGAACTGTGCCCTAATTGCGTTTGATTTCTGCTGAAATGTGGCCCAAATTGCGTTTGATTTCTGCTGAAATGTGGCCCAAATTGCGTTTTTATTTTCTGGTGTCTGGGGTAACTGTTGCTGCATTTATTATTTATTGGTCATAGTTGGCTATATTTGCTGTGCTATGGTTAAGCTCCGCCCATACAAGGTCATGGCCACGCCCATTTTTCGGTGCCCTAATTGCATTTGATTTTTGCTGAAAATGTGGCCCTAATTGCGTTTGATTTCTGCTGAACTGTGCCCTAATTGCATTTGATTTCTGCTGAAAATGTGGCCCTAATTGCGTTTGATTTCTGCTGAACTGTGCCCTAATTGCGTTTGATTTCTGCTGAAAATGTGCCCTAATTGCGTTTGATTTCTGCTGAAAATGGGCCCAAATTGCGTTTGATTTCTGCTGAAATGTGGCCCAAATTGCGTTTGATTTCTGCTGAAATGTGGCCCAAAATTGCGTTTTTATTTTCTGGTGTCTGGGATAACTGTTGCTGCATTTATCATTTAATGGTCATAGTTGGCTATATTTGCTGTGCTACGGTTAAGCTCCGCCCATACAAGGTCATGGCCACGCCCATTTTTAGGCGTGGCGCGCTAAGCACGCCTCAATCACCCCCGCATCCATTTTCCCCCGCAAACAGCCCCGCCCCAATCCGCCCTCCCGCTCCACCCACATGTCATGGCCACACCCACTTATGCGGGATAGCCACACCCATTTTTCGCACTACAGTCCACTTGGGGCCACAAAAACCTTAGCTGCATCCCTGGGTAAGATATATAGACAAGCTACTTGTTATAGTTAGTTTTTCATCTTGGATCCGCTTTAAAGCCACTTTTCTGCTCCTTGGAATTGGTCCAATGAAATTTGGTTGCTGTTCCATTTGATTGTTCCAATTCCAATCTGCATAAATTTGCATTAACTTGAAATTATAAGCATCTCACAGACCATCCCTATACACCATGCTCAGGTAAGCTGCCGTGGCCATGTGTGTAGAGTACACGCCAGCTGTGACCTGCTATCAGTACTGCAGTCTAGGCTCAATTTTAGGGTGACGCCAATAAGCCTACCAGCATGTTATTGGAATATGGGAAACCCACGCAAACACAGGAAGAACATACACACTACACACAGATTGTGTCCAGGATTGGAATTGAACCTAGAACACCAGTGCTGCATAGCCGCATTTTTTGCTATATGCCACGTGCTGCAAATATAGTCCATCAATAACCATACCTCTATACCAGGCATAGAGAGGTTATTGATCCCTATCCTTACTTTAATACTGGAAGCAGGAATTTAGCTTTCTAATACTGCTGTCACTAACCTAACAACACCTACCTGTAAATGGCACTTTGCAAATTGACCACTAGATGTCAGCAGGCTATTAGATATTGGTGAAAAAGCTACAGAGCAGATAAAGAGATAAAGTATAAAAGTAAGACGAAAACAAGATGCTTTACCGAAGTTCACAAAAGTTTTGGAGCCATACTATTGCAATCACTTAAATCCAGATGTAGCCTCTCTCTTTGTGACAATATATAAAGCTAGCAGAGGATGTAAAACACAGGACACAGAGAGCCAAATATAGTGTAGTAAATCTACACTATAGGTCGCTCTGTAGATCAGGAAAGAAAGGGGCATTACCCCAACACCAGGGGTGGTCTCAGATTTTGTATAAAGGGAACAGAGGCGCCAAAAAAATAAAATCCACTAAAAAAATTGTAACATAAATAAAGAGGAGCTAGTGGTGGACTTACCTCCTCAATACAGACGAACAAACTGCCGATTTCAACAGTGAAAAGTTTTATTTACACGCCAAGAAAATGTGCAACGTGTTTCACAGGCCGTAACCCCGCTTCATCAGGCAGTAAAAAACGGAGTATACAACAGCTGCGGATCAGTGTAACAGTAAACGCCTCTATGAGGCGCTTAGTAGTACACTGGCGCGTGGTGCTACACTTAGAGGTGTGTGTGTGTGTGTGTGTTTTACCAGATACCAAGGTGGTAGGGTGTGGATCCAAGGAGGGGGCCAAATGCCAATTTTGTTAGTGGGTGTCCCATGAGTTATTACTGCACACCGACTCAAAATGACAACTTTCCAATCAGAAACACTGTCACCGATGTACTCCTCCATACAGGAAGGCAGCGTGCTGTCTTTTTCTGCTTACAATGATGGACATTGAAAGGGAACACGAGGTGTGTTTAGAGAATGTTATCTGCATACAGAGGCTGGATCTGCCTATACAGCCCAGCCTCTGTTGCTATCCCAAACCCCACTAAGGTCCCCCTGCACTCTGCAATCCCTCATAAATCACAGCTGTGCTGTGAGGCTGTGTTTACATCTGTAGTGTCAGTCTCAGCTGCTTCCCCGCCTCCTGCATAGCTCCGGTCCCTGCCCCTGTCCCTTCCCTCCAATCAGCAGGGAGGGAAGGGATGCAGGCGGGGACCGGAGTTCTGCAGGAGGCGGGGAGAGCAGCAGACTGACACTATAGAGATAAACACAGCCAGCTCTGACAAGCTGTTTGTCAGCAGCGTGGCTGTGATTTATGAGAAATTGCAGAGTGCAGGGGGACCTTAGGGGGGTTTGGGATAGCAACAGAGGCTGGGCTGTATAGGCAGATCCATCCTCTGTATGCAGATAATATTCTTCAAACCCACCTCGGGTTCTCTTGAAGCCCTCAAGGGCCACATACAATGTAAGGTGGGCCTTGTGTTTGACATCTGTGGCTTACACCATATACATTTTAGATTGTTTCATTAAATACCTTTTCCATGACAAGGCGTGCAAGTTTTATTGGGTTAGCAATGCATCTGACTGCAGAGACAGCTCCAGAGGCCAAATCCTTGCCACTCATGATGATGGCATCCATCTCAACCTCTCCCTCTTCATTCAAAACAGACCCATAGCCTAGAAAAAGACAGAAAGGTAAACAGGAGGAGCATTCACTCTAGATATTAAAGGGACAGAAAATAAATTTTATTATTACTTATCTTAAACGCAAAAGCAATACACAAACATGTTTTAGTGCTACAATTCCATAAGTTCATAAGTCCATTACTCAATTCCATAAGTTAAACAACAACCCAAGAAGTTGTTGCATTAGGAGACAGAAGCTTGAAAACAGCAGGCAATTCCCAGTCATGCTGGAAGAAGTAAAGTGCGTTCGCTTGAGCGACAGTTTGTTGTATTGCAATTCCCAGTTATCCTTTTCATGTATAACTTGCATCTACGTTCTGTTGATTTAGACAATTCTTGTCCAGTGGAGAGCTTATAGTGTTATTGAAGCCCATTACATATACTGGTGGTTTTGATGTTTTGTAACTTAAATCGGATCTTCGGACTAAATGAAAAATCCTACAGCCTCCCTGTAAAATAAAGTTATGCTGGAAATACACCATACAATTTTCTGTTAGATTTTCTGTTAGATTTTCCTGACAGATAGATAATTTCCAACATGTTGGAAATGATTTATCTAACCATCTATCTGCCGAGCAATTAGGCATTGTTCTACTCAGCAGGAGATAACCAGAAGACAGAGATAATGGCCAGTCTCTACAGAAAATAATCTAACAGAAAAATCTAACAGAAAAATCCAACAGAAAATTGTATGGTGTATTCCCAGCATAATAGTTACCTGAGGAGCCTTCTCCCTCGAAGCTGTCCTGAAGACCCCAAGTCACCCCACTTCCTGCGCCTGGCCCCGCCTCCCCTCTCTCCTGGAGAACAACGCCCTGAAGGACTGCAATAAATATACTGGAGTTTTCTCCTGGGAGAGAGCGGAGGCAGGGCCAAGCACTGGAAACTGGGTGATTCGGGGTCCTCAGGTAACTATAACTTTCCTTTTACAGGGAGGCAGCAGGAGTTTTCATTTAGTCCAAAGATCCACTTTAAAAGTAAACTAAGGATATAAAATGTAAAAAAAAACAAAAAAACAAATAAAATAGGATACTTTCTTCGGGAGAGGGAAGCCTCTAGATCACAGGTGTCAGACAATGCCCAATGTGGCCATTCTTGCCATTATATGTGGTCCTCAAGAGCTTCAAATGTGCATCACTGTAAGCAGTAGAAGAACAACAGTAGTACACTGCCTTCCCAACCAGAGGAGGACCGGGTTTCTATTAAAGCTGTCAGTTGAGCCGGGCGCAGCAAAGCCTATGGAAATCACTCCCCGCCCACACAATTAGCATGGGGCCACCCTCCTTGGATCCAAATTCCCCCATGTAGCTGGTAAAAAAAACCCACAAACACACCTAAACCCCCCCTCTCCCCGAACCCTCTCCCCAAAGAGTAGTGGAGCAGTGTAACTATTTATCTGCTCCGGCAACGGGCTCTAGTCACAAAAGTTCTCCTAAGGTACTTATTTATCACCTAAAAAATAACCTTTCAGCCCATTTACAAGCAAAATAAGGACTCAAGTAAGTGGTTCCTGATTAACTTCAATATTACTTTTCTTCTCTTAATTATATTATATTTTTGCTCTTTGGGAGCTTAAAAGTGTAAAATGGATAAGGTGAAAACAGGTGAAAAAGCTTTTGTGAATCATGCTCAATGGGTGGGATCTCCTCTGTTCTCCATAGCAGCTGTACGCTTTATACTTCCATACCTCCAGCTTCTGATCACGTGACATGCATTCAGAGCCAGAGGTATGCAGCATAGAGCGTGTGTCTATCAGGAAGATTAGGAGTCGGAAAGCAGCACAGAGGCAGATACCTATTAAACTGCTCCACTGCGCAACTCTGCAGAAGGTGGTGGTGGAGGTGGGGTGGGGGCGATACCCCCCATAGTTACTCCACTGAGACTGTTAAATTTTAATTTGGCCCACAAGTAAGGCTATGTTTAGACTTTGGCCCCTTCCTTGATTGAGTTTGACACCCCTGCTATGGATCCTCCAGAGGCTTCCCCAGCCTCCCTCCACCTCAACATTCCTCCACCAAGACCCCCAAGGCACAATGCGCCTGCGCAGTAGCACAGACCTGCTCAAGGTTCTGCAGAAAATGCCAAGCTCCATTGGGTCTCTGCTACTGCGCACGAGCCGTTGACATTTTGGGGAGGGGACAGAGCAGGAACAGGATGGTGGAGGACAACAGGGGAAGCCTCCGTATTATCAAGAGGCTCCCTTCTATTAAAAGGTGATTACCCATTTGGACACTTTTTCCCCCTACAGGTACACTTAAAGAGGAACTCCAGTGAAAATATTGAAATAAAAAATTGCTTCATTTATACGATAATTATGTATACATGATTTAGTCAGTGTTTGCCCATTGTAAAATCTTACCTCTCCCAGATTTACATTCTGACATTTATCACATGGTGACATTTTTACTGTTAGCAGGTGATGTCAGTGAAAGGAGATGCTGCTTGCTTTTTTTGGCAGTGGGAAACAGCGGTCATCTCCCACAATGCAACAAGGCTCCCACAGTGTGATGTCAGGATCTCAGAGCTGTGAGGCGCTGACATCACACTGTGGGAGGGGTTTCACTGCAATATCAGCCATACAGACTCCACTGATGATCTGTTGGAGAAAAGATAAAGATTTATCATGGGAAAGGGGGTATCAGCTACTGATTGGGATGAAGTTCAATTCTTGGTTACGGTTTCTCTTTAAACTTGATATCTAGTAGTCTGTTTTGGTAAGTGCTGATCTTTTAAAGGCCTGGTAGAGCTTGGCTTAATCTTAGTCTTCTGGTATGAATGTCATTCTACCAAAAACTGCCATTTCATTCTTTGGTAGATAATTTACTTTTGTTGTTCTTGGAATTAGACCTCTGGTATGCAGACTTACAAAGCACAGCCTTTCTAGCATAGAATCACATGCTCTGTTAAGTTTTAAAGTAGGACTTTACTCATGTGGCGGGGCATGTAGGGTGAGTGAGGCAGACATTGCCCTCAGCCGAGTTGATCAAACTGGGGCTTCCTTTAGCCCACTTCAAGCTGATCGGTCCCTCGCTGTCCTCCTCTGCTATGAGTCCTGCTATTGTCCCCACTCAGCGCAGGCGCAGTCCAACCGGGTTCACTCCCCCGTCGCGTGTGTTCTGCGCTGTAGTCCTGTGCAGGCACAGAACTCTCCCGGCCATGGGTAGCACCACAGGGTGTGCATGCGCAGTACACCCCGACCTGCAAAGATACTAGGCCGCCTAGTCAGCAGAGGAGGATGGCGAGGGACTGGACTGTTGTACTCTCCCACAGATATTCTGCTCTGCACCAGACTCCCCAGTCAGATGAAGGATTTACCTGCATTGAAATGTGGATCATCTTCCATGATTACCACAGCCTCTTCTACTGCTGTTACTGCATCACCGCCGTTCTTCAGAATGTCGTACCCCCCAAGAGCAGCTTTCTTCACTCCAGCACGATACCTATCCTCGTATTCCTGCATGACTGCCCCAGCACCGCCATGGACAACTATCACAGGCTTTATTTTATCTGTAGAGATATGATGGAGAAGTTATTGGTTAGTGTAGACACTAAAAGGTTAAATTTATTTTTTCCAGGGCTGTGGAGTTGGAGTCGGAGCAATTTTGAGTACCTGGAGTCTGAGTCCGTGGTTTCATAAACTAAGGAATCTGATGACTTTGCACCCACGCCATAGTGCTGCAAGGGCTGTGGAGTGAGAGTCGAGGAGTTGAAGCAGTTTTGAGTACCTGGCGTTGGAGGTTTAAAGCATACCCGAAGTGACGTGTGACATTATGAGATAGACATGGGTATGTACAGTGCCAAGCACACTAATAACTATGCTGTGTTTTTTTTCTTTCTCTGCCTGAAAGAGTTAAATATCAGGTATGTAAGTGGCTGACTAAGTCCTGACTCAGACAGGAAGAAATTCCAACTATAAAACACTTTCCTAGCAGAAAATGGCTTCTGAGAGCAGGAAAGAGATAAAAAGGTCAATGGTTCATAGATATTAGCTCTGGCATACTTCAATGAATGTGTCATTGAGCAATAACAATAAAACAGTTAAAACTTAAAAAGTAGATTTAAACATAAAATAAAACTGTGGAATATCTTAAAAAAAGTCATTTTTAGGAGAAGGAAGATGGATACAATCGTTTATTTCATTAGTTTATTTTCGCTTCGGGTGTCCTTTAATAAACTGAGGAGTTAGAGGATTTCTGTACCGACTCCACGGCCCTGATTTTCTCACTAAGAAAAATCAAAATCCTTATTTAATATCTGTATTTACCCCCTTCCGACTACCTAACGCTATCTCGACGTCGAAAGGATGGCAGCCCCAGGGCCACCTAACACCAAAAGGTTTTACAGGGGAAAGTGTGCATCCTCGGCAGTGCGCACGGCCCCCCCCTGCGTCGGTAGCCTGCCAGCCAATCAACAGCCCTGGCAGGCAGTGATAGTTCAAACAGACCAATTAAAAGAGTATAATACACGTGGTTCACTAAACAGCATGCATTATACTGGCTGCCTCCTCCTCCTTGCTCGAATGACCACCAGAGAGGACAAGCAGCCCTGTGAGTCGCACTTTTTAGGCACACTGATCCCTTGATCACCCTCCAGTGCCATTGTTTACACCTGATCTCCCCTGTAATCACCTACTCATCACCCACCTATCAGGCCTTAATCAGCTCCCTGCGGGCTCCTGATCACCCCCCCCCACCCTCAGATCCCCCTCTGATCACCCCCCCATGCTATTGTTTACCTCTGATCTCCCCTGTGGTATGGACGAGCTCTTCTATGAACTCACCATGCCCCTTAGCAAATACCTTGGAGTGATGTATAATATGTAATAACTGTATTTTTTGCTTAATGTATTTTGTTCTTGCTTTGTTTGGTTGCTGTGATAGGACCCTGCATTGTGTTACTGGAGTCAGGTGGGTGATATACTATTGTTCTGTTGTGTGTAATGCTGGGCATACACGGATGCAATTATGCGCCGGATCGAGCCGCTGGCTCGATCCCGGCGCATCCCCGCTGGCGCCTGTATCGAACCCCGCTCGTCCCTGCGGGCGCTCCTTATCTTCCGCAGAAAAAGTGGGATCAGCGCATCACCAGGCCGCCTCCGAATGGCCTCAGCTCAGAGATGCGCTGAGCCCCCCCAGAGACTACAAACGCACCTTGAACCCAAACAGAGGCTCTGCATATACACCAAAGAAAAACTAACAAGTGGGAGCTGCTGACCAGAATTAAATCAAACATAGCAAAGAAATGAACAGCGCTACTTAAAAACAGATGAATGCTTACCTGCAAAAAAGTGCAGACCCCACTCATGGGATACAAATACACAATGAGCACACATACAACCTGTCTACCACTTGGAGGTGCGTTCGTAGTCTCTGGGGGGGCTCAGCGCATCTCTGAGCTGAGGCCATTCGGAGGCGGCCTGGTGATGCGCTGATCCCACTTTTTCTGCGCAATTCTTAATTTTACTGGTAGCGCGCCCAGGCTATGCATATGCATAGGTAGGATTTAGTTAGTGTTAGGTCCCCTCCCATGGAGGAAAGACTTCTTCGCAGTGGGAGGGACGAGTACCTAACAAATTGCATGCAAGGTGTTAGTGGAAACTAACATCCTCCAAGTGGTAGACAGGTTGTATGTGTGCTCATTGTGTATTTGTATCCCATGAGTGGGGTCTGCACTTTTTTGCAGGTAAGCATTCATCTGTTTTTAACCTTTTCGGGACCATGTGAATGAGATCCTACGCCGCACTTGTGGCTGTTCTAGCCTGATGCGGCGTAGGATCTACGCCAGCCCGCAATTTCCGCTCCCGACGCGATCGTGCGCACCCGGAGGGGGAGATTAAGCTGTCATATGACAGCCGACATCTCCCCCGAGTGATCAGCAGCCATCGCGTATGGCTGCTGATCACACGATCACTACGATCGCCGTCGGATCGTAGTGATCTGTTTGACAGCTGCGGCGGCAGGGGGGGAAAGAAGAGGATCCACTCACCTCCCTGCTGTTCCAGCGACGATCGGCACCCCCCTCCGCTCTGGCCGGCATCTCCGCTTCATCCGACGTCAGCGCCGGGTCCCGGCTTGATGACGTCATCAAGCCGCGACCCGGAACTGCTCGTCAGACAGAACGGAGATGCCGGCCGGAGAAGAGGGTCCCGTGCGGCTCATCGCTGGAGCCTGGAAGGTAAGTGAAGGCTGCGGGCAGAAGGGGGAGGCACAGGCCACCATGGGGGACACCACTCTAGCCAGCCACACACGGGATCCGGCCGCCTGACCCCCCTAAACGCGCGCACCCCTTTCCCGCGCAAAATGCCTTGGTCCTTAAGGGGGGGTAGGTGGCCGGTCCCGAAAAGGTTAAGTAGCGCTTTTCATTTCTTTGCTCCTTATCTTCCGCTCTATTCCCAGCTATTGTCCACCCGCGGGGAATCTATCCGGCGGGTCATTGGAACCTGTCCGATATTATCAATCGAGCCATCTGATAAAGGAACAAACTTACCGTGTATGCCCAGAATTAAAGGTGCGTACACACTCCTGATTTCTTCAAACGATGGGGCGTCAGACCCACACGCGGGGTGGCTGTTCCGACGACAGTTTGCCAGTGTGTACAGTCTGTCAGCATGCTGATAAGGCTGGCTTTGAGTCAAAACCAGCCTCATCAGCCTGCCGACAGACTGTACACACACGGGGAAACAGTCACACAGAATGGCTGACCCGAAGGCGGGTCTAACGACCCGTTGTTTGAAGAAACCAGGAATGTGTAGGTAGCTTTAGCAGACTGGCCTTATCCTTATCACTTGATAACATTTGAGGTCTGTTTGTTGACAAGCCTGATTGACTGTCTCTCCCTCTCTACCAGACAGTATGTTTGGTGTAAGACAGCCAGGTGACAGCTGTAAACTACTCTATGGATGTAGCTTTGCTTGCAAATGCTTCAGAATAAAGTGTTCATCATTGGACTCCATGTCTGCCCACTGTATGGACAATTCTCATGTCATATTGGTGAGCAGCGGTGGGACAGAGCAGACATTGGAACACCAGAAGCATGGAGGAGATGCTGCAGGAGCTGGAAATCACAATCCTTCGGAAGTTATGCTGTAAGAGGGGCTTACATCCTGATGGACTGAAGAAACCTCAGCTTGTGGAACTACTAGTGGAAAGGATAGGATACAAGGACAGGATACAAGCTACCAGTAATGCTGAGGCACAGAGTGAAGGCTGACAGGCCGTGCCAGTGACAATTTTAAAGTTGACCCAAATTAAAAATACAAGATTTCAGAAATAAAATCTATTTTCTAACTTATAATCATAAATAGCAGCCTTTTTTTCAGCTGCATGATGACAAATTAAAATATTTTACATTTATTGGAGGAACCCCTCCCTTTCTTTCATATTGCCGGGACAAAATCCGGCGACTGGTGGAGGAGATAAAAAAAAGAAACAAACAAACAGGCTGCTACTGAGGATGTCACAGGGGAGGTGATCTCAGCTTGTGTGAGATTTCACATAGACATGATCTAAAACCTCCTACTAAGCTCAGAAGTAATGGCTGCCACCTGTATAACCTTAGTTGTGAAAAGTGAAAGGGTGAAAAGCATGCACTGAAATGCTCATAGGCTTGAAGGAGTGTTTATTTATCTTTGTATGTGTCAGAGTGGTGCAACTAAATATTTTGAATTACAAAAAAAATGTTTGGTTTGGGTCTGCTTTAAAATCGCTCCTTCTGGTGCCACAAATGAACTTTATTAAAGTAAAACGGACATTGCTGGCTCGGTATGGCAAAACTCCCGAAACACACAGACAGTCTTTCCGATCACCGTGTAAGACCTCACAAACCTCTTTTACTGAATTCGGAGTGAAGCCGAATCATATTTTCAATCAGTGGATTCAAGGCAGTGGTGTCAGGACTTTGGAGGACTTAAAATAACTGTTTGTGGGAACAATTCCTGAGCTGCTGTCCTACAGAGGTGAAAATGTGGGTGTTGGATCAGAACCCTCCAACAATGAGAGATGCTGCAAAGCTGGTCGATCAGTTGGTGGAGAACCGGTCACAGGTGTGCATCTACCAGAGGATTTGTGTGTCTGTGAAGCATCCAGGACAGCATCTTGTGTAGAGCCCAGGCCCACCCATCCAGAGATGCCACTTCAGCTGTTACAAAGAACAGTGTGAGAAAGTCCTGTTTGGCCTGTTGGTCGACTAAGCACCTGCTAGCAACATTCCCGCAGGCCAGAAGAGACAATGGAGTTGCCCTGTTTCCTCTGCCTGCTGATGGTAGGAATGTGGCAGCCAACTCCTCAGGCATTTCCCCACTCTTAAAGGACTTACGAGCCCAAATAGCGAAAAAAAAGATAAGTACCTTAATCAGTTTTAAATGCACGGAGGACGCCGTCCGCGCCCTCCGTGCAGTTCCGCCGGGTCCCCGCAGTCTGATCGCCCCCCCGTGCCGCTCCCGACCTTACGGACGGGGTCAGGCTCCCATTCCTCTCCCAAGATGGCCGCCGGAGCCGGCCGCGGCTGCGCAGTCCGCATACGCGTTAGTGCGGCTGCGCAGCTCTAGGGCCCTCCCCCCGATCCACGCACAGTAGCGTCACGGTGGGCGATCAGACTGCGGGGACCCGGCGGAACTGCACGGAGGGCGCGGACGGCGTCCTCCATGCATTTAAAACTGATTAAGGTACTTATCTTTTTTTTCGCTATTTGGGCTCGTAAGTCCTTTAAAGTGGACCTCCGGACTAAAAATCGACTCAGCAGCACTGAAAAGGCCTGGTGTTTCTTTAACAGTTTCACAGCATCAGAACTTTGTTTCTCTTATACAAGCCTCATTTTTAGCTGCACAGAAGAAAACTGCCCAGGCTTTTTTCCCCTGATGCTGTGCAAAGCATGATGGGATTTCTGATGTTGTTGCTCTCGTTCTGCTGTTTTGGTGCAATTTTTTTTTTTTTACATTTTGAATTTGACATTTAAAGCCTAGCGTGTGCAGCTGGGAGGAGTTATCAGGACACAGGACAGTTGGAACTGTGTCTCCTGCTCCTTGTCACCTCCTTTCAACCAAAAAGATGGCTGCCCCCATGACAAAGATGGCAGCCCCTATGAATCACAAACATTTGCCTGTTCTTTTAAAACAGGGTGGGTAAAAAATTATATTACCTATCTATTCTAATTAACATAACTAATGTAACTTAATGACAGTATGTTTGTTTAGGCTGAAGTTCCCCTTTAAGAACAGTAACAGAAAGAGAAGATGCCAGAGGGAGTAATTATATTAGTCTGTCAAATAATGTTTTAACCAATAATATATCTGACTGTGCCCAATACCAATGTAGCACAATAAATTTGGACAAAATCTTGTATAGAAAAATTTAAAAAAATTTAACCACACAAAGTTAAAACTATCATTTTTTTTGGGACAACATTCCTGTCTTTTTTGATGAATATAATAAAAAAATTGCAGCAGCAATCAAATAGCACCAAAAGAAAGCTGTATTAGGCTGTATTCACGCCGCTGTTTTGTGGGAGTGATTTTTTTTGCAATTTCACGTGGAAAAATCACTGGACAGTGTAGCGATTTCTCAGCGATCGCGGTTTGCGCGTATATAGCGCTGAAATGCGATCGCTGGGAAATCGCCTGAAAATGGTGCAGGCGACACGTTTGCGTGTCGCGATTTTGCCCATTTTTGGGTGATTTGCGGCGATTAAAAAGCGATAGCGTTTGAGCATTATGCCAAAATCGTCTCAAAACACTCTAGTGTGAATGGGCCCTTGGTGACAAGAAAAGGAGGTAAAATTCATTTGGGTGGTAAGTTGTAAGACTGAGCACTAAACCATTAAAGTTGTGCAGTACAGAATTATAAGAAATGGCCTGGTCACTAGGGGCGTTTCAACCTATGGTACTTAAGTGGTTAAAAAAGGTAAACTTACCTCCTCTCTTGGGAAACTCAATGGAGAGATTAAGAACTGTAATTTCATTGGTCCAAATGAAAAAAACTCATTATGAGAGGAGGCAAGCTTACCTTTACTCTCAACCTTTTAACTTCTTGCCGACCGCGTTATGCCGATGGGTGTGGACGTGGCGGCAGCCCCAGGACCGCCAAATGCCCTTGAGGTGTGGTTTGCAGGCCAGGACCGCCTAAGGTCCTTGGGATGTGGTTTGCAGGCCAGTGCGCGTGCAGCCCTGCTTTGATGGCAGAGCCCTGCTCCGCCTTCAGCCTCCCTACCGGCGCTGGGAGACTGTTAGACGGCGAAACCGCCATCTTTTATTGCAGTGCTGTACTGGGGACAGCCGTGTGACACGGCTGTCCCCTCCATTGGCTCAAGGGTGATCCGCTGTCATAGGTTGAAGCCTATGACAGCCGATCACAGTGATAGGCTAGCTGGTGGAGGGAGGGCAGGGATAATAATAAAATACAGCATTTTATTTAAAAATAAAATAGATATTTAAAAAAAAAAAACAAAAAAAAAAAAAACACATCGGGGGAGTGAGCAGACCCCACCAACAGAAAGCTCTGTTGGTGGAGGGGGGGGGTATAGGGAAATCACTTGTGTGCTGAGTTGTGCGGCCCTGCAGCGAGCCCTTAAAGATGCAGTGGCCCTTTTGTGAAAAATGACCTGGTCTTTAGGGTGGGGTTTAACACTGTGGTCCTCAAGTAGTTAAATGGATAGGAGACACCCCCCCCCCCCCCCAAAAAAAAAAGTGTGTGTATACATTTTTTTTGACTACTTTGTGACTCATTCTGACCAGTCGATGAAGATTACTGCCTCATCTTCCCCTCCCTATCTGCTTGTTGGAACTACTAGCATTCTTAGTTTGTGTGATGTTGTCCCTTTATAGCATGCATGTCATGGCCAAAATTTGACCCACACAGCCATTACATTTGGCCCACAAGTGCTTTCTCCACTTTGCATTAGGTCTGGTCCACTCTAGACCACCGGGGAAGCTACTGTATATTGGGTTGCAGCCATATGTGAGGAGGGAGGAGAAAGCACTAGACACCAAGGCACTGTATAGGGGAAGCAGGAGGGCCACTAGACACCAGTTTACTGTATGGGGAGGGAGTCACTAGACACCAGGGAACTGTATCACTCTTCAGTTCACTGGGCTCATATCCAATTCACTTTTTCTCTTGACTTTTCTCCTAGGAGATAATTTTTAATCCTCAATTTAACCATTTCAGCCACCCAGACGTGAAGCTCACATCCGGGCGGCTGCTCAGCTGCGTGCTCCTGCGCGCGATCGCGAGCGTGCCCCCGCTGTGTCCCCCGGTAACCCTGGGATCAGTGAAAGGGAACATGGTTCCCGATCACCGATCCCTGTCCCCCGCAGAAAAACCGAAGCGCTCACCCGTGAGGCTTCAGTTCTTCTGCCCGGAAAAAATGTACGCATCCCCCTTGTACTTCCGCATAGTGAGAAGTACAAGGAGGGAAACCAAAAAATGAAGGTGGCCATCTTGTGGCCAAATAGTAAAACTACATCAACACATTTTCTACATTAAAATGTACACATCTAACATTAAAAAAAAAAAATAACTGTTTGTCCCACACCAAAATATTCCCCAAATAAAATTTTTAATTGAAAAAAAAAAAAAAACCACAATCAAAAAAAAATAAAAATTTGCACATGTAATGCAAGTGGATGGGCCTGTTTCCACTGTAGCGTTGTGGAGGTGCGTTTTTTTCAGCGGTGAAAAACGCACAAAAGAGCCGCAGAATTCGCCTGCGAGTGGAATGCATGCTAATCGCAGGCAATGTATTTAATAGGGAAATCACATGCGTTTTCTTACGCGGTTTTTTTACGCGATTACGCGTGCGATTCTGCATAGGAACCAACGTAAATTAACACAGGCAGTGACACGGTTAAAAACGCATATAGCCTAACCGCATGCGTAATCGCGTAAAATAACGCGTAAAAACCGCACCTGCATGCAATTTCATCAGCGGTGGAATCCAGGCGATTCCGCACCGCAATAGTGGAAAACGAGCCCTCAAGCTATAATGGCCGAAAACTGAGAAATAATGACTTTTTTCCATTTTTTCTTATTAATCCTGTTAAAGTGCTTTTACAGTAAAGTGGCTCTCAGCAAAATGTACCACCCTCAGAAAGCCCAATTAGTGGCGGAAAAAACAAGATATAGATCAATAAATTGTGATAAGTTATTACTAGCGAATTAATGGGAGGTGAAAATTGCTCCGATGCATAAGGTGAAAAATCCCCGCGGGCTGAAATGGTTAAAACAACATTTTAGCACTTTGCAATGGAAAAAAGTACCAAAAAAAAAAAAAAAAAAAAAAAAAAGTAGTTGAAAAAGTACTGTCAAAATTATTTTGAGTATTGGTTTGCTTGCTGGTGGTGTAAAAGGCATTTTATTTACAAGTTGTGGAAATAAATCACCTAGGAGAAAACGCAGGTGAAAAAGTGAATTGCATACGGCCCCTGGTGTCTCGTGACCTCTCTCCCCGATACAGTGTCCTAGTGTCTACTATTACACACCAGGGAACAGGGGCGTAGCAATAGGGGTTGCAAAGGTTGCGACCGCATCGGGGCCCTTGGGCTAGAGGGGCCCCGAAAGGCCCTCCGTCAACTGCAGTATTAGCTCTCTATTGGTCCTGTGCTCTTAATAATCACTTCTATAGATACTTTGAATACTAGTAATCATTAATAAACTATTCCCCATCCCCTTCTTGCACCTCTGACACTGTAGTTGCCATTAGCAGGTTTTGATGCGCCGTATCAATCGTTATGTATAGACTGCTTGGGGGGCCCCATTGTAAAACTTGCATCGGGGCCCACAGCTCCTTAGCTACGCCACTGCCAGGGAACTTTATAAGGGCGGGAGGTTGTTACTCGACATTGAAGTTGGCCTGTGATTCAGTCAAAGTATTTCGTTTCGGCCCACTTTCTATGTATGTTTGACACCTCTGCTTAAAGTGGACCCAAACTAAAAATACAAGATTTCAGAAATAAAATCTATTTTCTAAATTATAATAATAAATAGCAGCCTTTTTTCAGCTGCATGATGACAAATATAAAATATTTTACATTTATTGGAGAAACCCCTCCCTTCCTTTCATATTGCCGGGACAGAATCCGGCAAACTGGTGGAGTAGATGGTGTTTAGCAAAGGAGGAATTGCTAATGGCTGCCACCTGCATAACCCTAGTTATGAAAAGAGAAGGGTGAAAAGCATGCACTGAAATGCTCATAGGTTTGAAGGAGTATTTATTTATATTTATATGTGTCAGAATGCTGCAATTAAATATTTTGAATAAAAAAAATGTTTGGATTGGGTCCACTTTAATAGGTTGTTCATGGTTCATGTCCTAGTGGTGGCTGGATAGTGTCCTGGTAAAGAGCTCGGCGTCTGACGTAGGAGACCTGGGGTCAAATCTCAGCCCTTCCTGTTTAGTAAGCCAGCTCCTATTCAGCAAGGAGACCTTGGGCTAGACCCTTTAACACTGCTACTGCCTACAGAGCGTGTCCCAGTGGCTGCAGCCCTCGTCCATTGAGTCTGCCAGGAGAAAAAGCACAAAATACCGTACTTTCCACCATATAAGAAGCTCTGGAATATAAGATGCACCTAGGTTTAGAAAAAAAAATAAAAATAAAAAAATAAATAAATTTGTATTAAACCTGGTGCGCCTATATTCAGGAGCATCTTGTAGCGGTTGTCCCCCAATTAACCTTCCTGGCGGTAAGCCCGAACTGAGTTCGGGCTATGCCGCCGGAAGGCACCGCTCAGGCCCCGCTGGGCCGATTTGCATAATTTTTTTTTTGCTGCACGCAGCTAGCACTTTGCTAGCTGCGTGCAGTGCCCGATCGCCGCCGCTACCCGCCGATCCGCCGCAATTCCTCTCGCCGCGGCCGCCCCCCCCCCCCCAGACCCCGTGCGCTGCCTGGCCAATCAGTGCCAGGCAGCGCTATGGGGCAGATCGGAGTCCCCTCTGACGTCACGACATCGATGACGTCGGTGACGTCATCCCGCCCGTCGCCATGGCGACGGGGGAAGCCCTCCAGGAGATCCCGTTCTTTGAACGGGATCTCCGATCGCCGGCGGCGATCGGAGGGGCTGGGGGGATGCCGCTGAGCAGCGGCTATCATGTAGCGAGACTTTGTCTCGCTACATGAAAAAAAAAAAAAAAAATTAAAAAAAAAAGATTTGCTGCCCCCTGGCGATTTTTTTGCAAACCGCCAGGAGGGTTAATGTTTCCCTCAGGAGTCCCTAGTGTAGCCCCCGCTACATGTGTGGTCTGCTCCCCGTGTAATTCCTGTAGCAGCATGTATGCATGTGCAGCCCGTATGTGTCCCTGGCTCCCTGTGTAGTCCGCTTCCCCTCGCTCCCCTCCGGGTGTCAGCGTAGCAGCAGTCTTACTATTCCAGCAGTTTCCGGGATCGCAGACCTGGTCTCCCTTTCTTGCTGTTTCTCTAGTGATGGCTTCTGCAATACGCGTCATCAGCAGACGCCATCACTAGAGAAGCAACAAGAGAGGAGACCAGGTCTGCGATCCCCAGAGCAGCTGGAATAGTAAGACTGCCGCTATGCTGACACCCGGGGAAAAGGAGCGCACACACACGAGTGGAAGGGGACTGGAAACAAGCGGGGAGGGGAGAGATGGGAATCGTACCACACAGAGAGCCAGGGACACATACATGCTGCTACTGATGCTGGTTTCGTTTTTAGGCTGGATCCACACTATAAGCACTTTTGTGTGAGCGCTTGTGATTGCTGAGCACTTTTTCCCATTCACTTTCATTAAAATCACGGGAAGAAATAAAATTAGAAAAGCACATAACATACAAAATTTCATTTGATTTGACAGAGTCCTTCATACCTTGTTTGTTTGCCTAGCAATTCTCCCATGTTTGCTTTGAAAACAAGAGGCCAGTATGTCTATGGAGAATAGCAGATTAGATCACACTAGCCCCTTGAGAAAGCATCCTCAGTTTCTCCCCTCTCCCACCGCTTTTGCAGGGCTGGTGCACACCACAAGAGCTTTTTAAACGCTAGAGATTTTACAAGCGCTTGCTAATGAAATGCTATGGGAGATTTTTACAAAATCACATCACTCCAGTGCACACACACATAGGATAACATTAGCAGAAGCTTTAAAAAATAAAATAAAAATAAATAATCACAAAGCGCTGAGAAAAGCTCTTCTGGTGTCCACCAGCTCACAGCCAGGAAATACACCGACCCAGTGGCTTGTGGAGCATCGATAACAGC
This sequence comes from Hyperolius riggenbachi, assembly GCF_040937935.1. NCBI lineage: Eukaryota > Metazoa > Chordata > Amphibia > Anura > Hyperoliidae > Hyperolius > Hyperolius riggenbachi. The sequence goes on from NC_090653.1 coordinate 275,025,903, forward strand.
AGCACATTAGCTGACCCACACGACAGGCTACGCCTCCCACTGGTGAAGCTGTATTGTGACTGGCTAACGGTGGTAGTGGGAGGCAAACTTTTCTGAGCTGCATGAGAACGTGAGGACATGTCATCATACAGTACTTCCCCTGTCCCTCCCTCCATACCACTGAGACGGAAATTGAGCAGGAGGGCAGGTCTAGCGTCCTTGAGCGACAGCGGGCTGCCTGCAAAAGCAGTTCTGCTGCATACGGTGGCTGATTGGCAGCCGGGCGCTCACGAATGTAAGGTTGTCGGCGCATCCAGCTAATAGGCTCTACGGAGAACACTGTATCTTCTGACTCAGGGAGATTAGATCCCCATGATAGGGGTTCTACAGATTCCCACTGTATGCAATTGACCCCGAATCTAATGCAAGCAAAACAATATTTCCTCATGTGTCAGAGCTTGATGGTGAAAGAGATATAATATATGGTGCCTTGCAAAAGTATTCGGCCCCCTTGAAGTTTTCCACATTTTGTCACATTACTGCCACAAACATGAATCAATTGTATTAAAATTCCACGTACAAGACCAATACAAAGTGGTGTGCACATGAGAAGTGTAACAAAAATCATACATGATTCCAAACATTGTTTACAAATAAATAACTGCAAAGTGGGGTGTGCGTAATTATTCGGCCCCCTGAGTCAATACTTTGTAGAACCACCTTTTGCTGCAATTACAGCTGCCAGTCTTTTAGGATATGTCTCTACCAGCTTTGCACATCTAGAGACTGAAATCCTTGCTCCTTCTTCTTTGCAAAACCGCTCCAGCTCAGTCAGATTAGATGGACAGCGTTTGTGAACAGCAGTTTTCAGATCTTGCCACAGATTCTCAATTGGATTTAGATCTGGACTTTGACTGGGCCATGCTAACACATGGATATGTTTTGTTTTAAACCATTCCATTGTTGACCTGGCTTTATGTTTAGGGTTGTTGTCCTGCTGGAAGGTGAACCTCCCCCCCAGTCTCATGTCTTTTGCAGACTCCAAGAGGTTTTCTTCCAAGATTTCCCTGTATTTGGCTCCATCCATCTTCCCATCAACTCTGACCAGCTTCCCTGTCCCTGCTGAAGAGAAGCACCCCAGACCATGATGCTGCCACCACTATATTTGACAGTGGGGATGGTGTGTTCAGAGTGATGTGCAGTGTTAGTTTTCCGCCACACATAGCGTTCTGCATTTTGGCCAAAAAGTTCAGTTTTGGTCTCATCTGACCAGAGCACCTTCTTCCACATGTTTGCTGTGTCCCCCACATGGCTTGTGGCAAACTGCAAACGGGACTTCTTATGCTTTTCTGTTAACAATGGCTTTCTTCTTGCCATTTTTCCATAAAGGCCCACTTTGTACAGTGCACGACTAATAGTTGTCCTATGAACAGATTCCCCCACCTGAGCTGTAGATCTCTGTAGCTCGTCCAGAGTCACCATGGGCCTCTTGACTGCATTTCTGATCAGCGCTCTCCTTGTTTGGCCTGTGAGTTTAGGTGGATGGCCTTGTCTTGGTAGGTTTACAGTTGTGCCATACTCCTTCCATTTCTGAATGATCGCGTGAACAGTGCTCCGTGGGATGTTCAAGGCTTTGGAAATCTTTTTGTAGCCTAAGCCTGCTTTAAATTTATCAAAAACTTTATCCGTGACCTGTCTGGTGTGTTCTTTGGACTTCATGGTGTTGTTGCTCCCAGTATTCTCTTACACAACCTCTGAGGCCGTCACAGAGCAGCTGTATTTGTACTGGCATTAGATTCCACACAGGTGCACTCTAGTCATTAGCACTCATCAGGCAATGTCTATGGGCAACTGACTGCACTCAGACCAAAGGGGGCTGAATAATTATGCACACGCCACTTTGCAGTTATTTATTTGTAAAAAATTGTTTGGAATCATGTATGATTTTTGTTTCACTTCTCACGTGTACACCGCTTTGTATTGGTCTTTCACGTGGAATTTCATTACAATTGATTCATGTTTATGGCAGTAATGTGGAATACTTCAAGGGGGCTGAATACTTTTGCAAGAGGGCTGAATACTTTTGCAAATAATATATACACACACACACACACACACATACATACATACATACATACATATACACAGTGGAGGAAATAATTATTTGACCCCTCACTGATTTTGTAAGTTTGTCCAATGACAAAGAAATGAAAAGTCTCAGAACAGTATCATTTCAATGGTAGGTTTATTTTAACAGTGGCAGATAGCACATCAAAAGGAAAATCGAAAAAATAACCTTAAATAAAAGATAGCAACTGATTTGCATTTCATTGAGTGAAATAAGTTTTTGAACCCTCTAACAATAAAAGACTTAATACTTAGTGGAAAAACCCTTGTTTGCAAGCACAGAGGTCAAACGTTTCTTGTAATTGATGACCAAGTTTGCACACATTTTAGGAGGAATGTTGGTCCACTCCTCTTTGCAGATCATCTCTAAATCCCTAAGGTTTCGAGGCTGTCTCTGTGCAACTCTGAGCTTGAGCTCCCTCCATAGGTTTTCTATTGGATTAAGGTCCGGAGACTGACTAGGCCACTCCATGACCTTAATGTGCTTCTTCTTGAGCCACTCCTTTGTTGCCTTTGCTGTATGTTTTGGGTCATTGTCGTGCTGGAACACCCATCCACGACCCATTTTCAGTTTCCTGGCAGAGGAAAGGAGGTTGTCGTTCAGGATTTCACGATACATGGCTCCGTCCATTTTCCCGTTAATGCGATTAAGTTGTCCTGTGCCCTTAGCAGAAAAACACCCCCAAAGCAAAATGTTTCCACCCCCATGCTTGACGGTGGGGACGGTGTTTTGGGGGTCTTGGCAGCATTTTTCTTCCTCCAAACACAGCGAGTTGAGTTAATGCCAAAGAGCTCTATTTTGGTCTCATCAGACCACAGCACCTTCTCCCAGTCACTCACAGAATCATTCAGGTGTTCATTGGCAGACTTCAGACGGGCCTGCACATGTGCCTTCTTGAGCAGGGGGACCTTGCGAGCCCTGCAGGATTTTAATCCATTGCGGTGTAATGTGTTTCCAATGGTTTTCTTGGTGACTGTGGTCCCTGCTAATTTGAGAGGTCATTCACTAACTCCTCCCGTGTAGTTCTAGGATGCTTTTTCACCTTTCTCAGAACTATTGACACCCCACGAGGTGAGATCTTGCGTGGAGCCCCAGAGGGAGGTCGATTGATGGTCATTTTGTGCTCCTTCCATTTTCGAACAATCGCACCAACAGTTGTCACCTTCTCTCCCAGCTTCTTGCTAATTGTTTTGTAGCCCATTGCAGCCTTGTGCAGGTCTACAATTTTGTCTCTGACATCCTTGGACAGCTCTTTGGTCTTTCCCATGTTGGAGAGTTTGGAGTCTGCTTGATTGATTCTGTGGACAGGTGTCTTTTATACAGGTGACTAGTTAAGACAGGTGTCCTTAATGAGGGTGACTAATTGAGTAGAAGTGTCTAACCACTCTGTGGGAGCCAGAACTCTTAATGGTTGGTAGGGGTTCAAAAACTTATTTCACTCAATGAAATGCAAATCAGTTGCTATCTTTTATTTAAGGTTATTTTTTCGATTTTCCTTTTGATGTGCTATCTGCCACTGTTAAAATAAACCTACTATTGAAATGATACTGTTCTGAGACTTTTCATTTCTTTGTCATTGGACAAACTTACAAAATCAGTGAGGGGTCAAATATATATATATATATATATATATATATATATATATATATATATATATATATATATATATATATATATATATATATATATATATTTTATCTAACTTAGGGTAAGGATCAATATTTGACTGAATTCATGCACATTTCCTCAGAGCTATGTAGAGCGGGGATCTCTACGGATGGGAGTCTTGTTCCTACGATGCACCTCTAGCCCTCAGAGACCCTGTGGCACATGGCGGGTGATCTACTATAGCCCCTATGGAGGTCTATGGGCAGAATATGGCGTTAACATTGATCCTAAGAATCTGTTGCAGAATGAAGAGGTTGGTGGGGTTGGTGATAGCGCCCAATATTGGGTGGTCCTAGATTGCAGAGACTCAGTCATCGCACCAGAAAAGGAGACTTTAAATACTTCCTATGGAGGATTAATTAAGCATACACATGCCTCACTGCTATAAGAGTTTCTGGTACCCACGAATATGTTTCATCAATCTATTCAAAAGCAAAGACATCCATGACGGAAAAATCCAAAAATCGCATAGACACCAATAGTATGCAAAGAATATAACAAATGTATTTAGGGACGTATCCCTTTAAAAACCATTAAAAATTGCTGCAGAGACAGAGCAATGGTCAGTCAAAGTAATCAATATCCATAAAAGTCACAATAGACTAATGACTCACTAGCAAGGGCTATCACAACACAATATATGAATCCAAAAGGAAAGTGTATAAGTAAATGCCTGGCTCCAGCTGTATACAATATTACCGCTCACTGAATAGTATATATGTTACGGCCAGAACCCCAAGTGTGGCCACTTCGGGTTCTGGACGGTCAATGTGCGAACTTAATTTAATGAAATGAAGCCGGCGGCTTCAGCCATCTCTCCTCCCCCTGCCTCTCTCTCCTATGGGCGCTGCGGGTGGGTGGGGGGGGGGGGGGACACGCATCCCCCAGAGTCGTTCGTGGCTGCAGGCAAGCAGAGCGGGGAGGCTGCAGACATCGCTTCTGCCAGCACCCGCTCTGCAGGAACGGCAGGATTGCCTGCCGCGACAAATGACTCTGATAATCTCAGATCAGATGTGGGTGCTCAGTACAGAGCACTCCAACATCAGTATGAACCCGGGTTCAGTACCTCCTATAGTGGTATAAAGTGCAAACAGTGCTAAAGATGTGAAACATACATGATAACATGAAACCGTGTATATAAATAAATAGAGACACCTGTATAAAGTGTCATGAATGACTACCATACGTGAAGGATAGGAGTGATTTGAGAGAGACAGTCCATGAACAAGCAAGCATGTGATGTGGACAAGAAGGAGGAATACTTAGCCGGGTGCCGAGGATCAAAAGGGAATGGTGGTGGCAATAGAGACCCTCGGTGGACACTTCCACCGGTTCCGCGGCCGTCACGCCGCTTCTTCAAGAAGTACGAGGGGATCTCTGGAGACTACGTATGGTAGTCATTCATGACACTTTATACAGGTGTCTCTATTTATTTATATACACGGTTTCATGTTATCATGTATAATGTTTCACATCTTTAGCACTGTTTGCACTTTATACCACTATAGGAGGTACTGAACCCGGGTTCATACTGATGTTGGAGTGCTCTGTACTGAGCACCCACATCTGATCTGAGATTATTGATCTATTTATCATTATGCATTATTATTGTGAGCATTGATCGTTTCATACATGGATTTTTTGTGGTGTGCGCCGTTTTTAATGTTTTTATGATGAATTTGGAAGAAATATATTCTATTAAAGTGTGATTTATATATTTTTCATCAATCATGTGTGGTGCCGTTTCTATGAGCTGAATCTCCCCTCTTCTATATTAAACAGTCAAGTATTATGTGCTTGCATAATATATACACATCAGGTAAATAATATTAGGTTGTAAAAGTACAAAAAAATATTTTTTTTATATATAAAAAATGAATAATGTGCAAAAACTTTAAATATAAAGTGGCATATGGAAAAAGACCATGAAGTGCATCTAAATAAAATTCTAATAGAATGTATTAGTAAATATTTGTATAAGAGCGACATCATTCTTCAACTGAGTGGCAAATGTGTATCCACCTAAAGTGCTAGAAACAAAAAAATGTTGTTATGAATAAATAATCAATACTGCATAACACAAATCCAGTATAAAGTGAAGAGCTGGATCCCACTACTTACAAGTGGGGCCCTATACAAACTCCCATGTAACATATAAAGTGCTAGTGCTTAAAGTGGATCCGAGATAAAAAAAAGTTTACTCATTGCATAATTGTGTTCCTTACATATAGTTTATAGGGAATTCCTCAAGCCAAATATTTTTGTTTCAATACTCTAATTCCCTATAAACTAAACAAGCTTCGCCCACAGCTTTGTCAGAGTGCCTTGGCACTGTAGCAAGGGCTTATGGGAGCTCAGTGTGAGCAGGAGGAGGAAGTTACTAGCCAGAGATTTCAGAGGCAGAGGGGAGGAGGGAGGAGGAGAGGGGACAGGGGACAGGTTGAGGGCTGGAGATGCTATCAGCTTGCCTGTGTGTAATGTGACAAACAAAACATGGCTGCTGTAATTGTATCACAGGAATAAATAATCTTAAACTGTTGAAGCTGTTTGTAGCTAGATTTGCTGTGTAAACTATCTAAACTTTAGAAAAGATATATAGACAAGTTACTTGTTATAGTTCGTTTTTCATCTCGGATCCGCTTTAAAAAATAAAAGTGCTCAGAGTAATCAAAATATACAAGTGGAATCCCAGTGAAAAGCACACATCTGTCATTACTAACAAATGACAAGCCATTGATATCCATATACCTCTGTGCCATAACGTGTGGAACTTAGACAACCATCAAACACCTCTAAGTTACAAGAAACATGCAATACAAAAAAAAAAAAATACAAAAAAAAAATAAAAAAAATTCAGAAGTGAATATGGAGGGACAAAAAGCAAGATACCATGATCCCAACCACACTATAGAACAATGGATATACCATTAGAGACGTCATGAAGAACAGGAAAAAGAAAAAAGGTGAAGATCCACTAAAATTTGGAACGCAGAAGCCTATTGCTAATGTCGCCCCCTTTAATTCCAGACTGAATAGCCACCAATCCACCAAAAAGCCATCCACCCAGTGAACCCCCATGGGCACTGAGAGCATGGGATGCAAGTAATGTTAAAGTTTTGCCCTGTTCCTGGTCTCTTTCAGCCACCTTCACAACGGAGTTGTGTTTCTGTAGTCTAGTCTTCAACACATTTTTTGTCTGGTCAATATATTTCCGTCAACACAGACACTGTATGAGATATACTATAGCAGTAGATTTATAATTGATATATTGATTAACAGAGAATCGCTGTCCAGTGTGTTTGCTAGTAACGTATTTAGTACTCTACATATTGGGGCAGATATTACAGTCACTACACGCGCAACTCCCTCTCCCTGTAGGGCCCGTTTGCATCCTTTGGAAATGACTCTTGCATAGAAGGGTTTTAAGAGTAGGAGCCATCTTTGCTGTCAAACTTGGTTTATCAGTCAAGAACGGTCAGATATCTGTGTCATTTTTTTAAGATGTCCCAATGTCAGGCAACGATCTGTCACAGGTCACGCCATCTTGTATTGGATGGTGTGGTGATTCTCACCTTATTGCATCTTCTTATTATTGCAACGCAAAGTAATTGTGTTTTAGGGGTAGCCCTGGCCCTCCTAATAGCTCTTTCGAGACACTTATGTAGGTATATCCTCGCCTAAAACCTTTTCTTCAAATTCCCGGCCTCCTTCTCAAATTCCTGGATCTCAGAGCAATTCCTGCACAACCGAATAAATTCTCCAACAGGTATATTCTTCTTTAAATGTTCAGGAGATCCATATTGTAACAGGCTATTAACCGATGTGGGCTGGCGGAAGATGGTAGTCATCAATTCTCTCCAGCCTGCATCCTTATAATCAGATCCAGGATTTAGGTTTCATAAATATCTGGTTTCTTCTCTTGCCTTTCTTGGTGCCCTCGCAGCCCCGCTCCGATCGTCCTGTCCCCGCCGGCGGCTACTTTCGGTTCGGCGACAGCCGCCGACAGGCTGGGAACGCGGCTGATTTTCCGCGTTCCCAGCCGCTGCTATCACTCTCTATGCTGCTATAGCGTGTATGTATATACACGCTATAGCAGCATAGAGAGTGATAGCAGCGGCTGGGAACGCGGAAAATCAGCCGCGTTCCCAGCCTGTCGGCGCCTGTCGCCGAACCGAAAGTTGCTGCCGGCGGGGACAGGACGATCGGAGCGGGGCTGCGAGGGCACCATCCAGCTTCGGGGGGCTGAGGGATGCCCCAGGTGAGTAAATGTCATTTTTTTTCTAGACTTAAGTATTCCTTTAAAGTGAACCTCCGGACTAAAAATCGACTCAGCAGCACTGAAAAGGCTTTGTGTTTCTTTAACAGTTTCACAGCATCAGAACTTTGTTTCTCTTATACAAGCCTCATTTTTAGCTGCACAGAAGAAAACTGCCCGGGCTTTTTTCCCCTGATGCTGTGCAAAGCAGGATGGGATTTCTGATTTTGTTGTTCTCGTTCTGCTGTTTTGGTGCAATTTTTTTTTTACATTTTGAATTTGACTTTTGAAGCTTAGCATGTGCAGCTGGGAGGGGTAATCAGGACACAGGACAGTTGGAACTGTGCCTCCTTCTCCTTGTTACCTCCTTTCAACAAAAAAGATGGCTGCTCCCATGACAAAGATGGCAGCCCCCATGAATCACAAACATTTGCCTGTTCTTTTAAAACAGGGTGGGTAAGAGATTATATTACCTATCTATTCTAATTAACATAACTAATGTAACTTGATGACAGTATGTTTGTTTAGGCTGAAGTTCCCCTTTAAGGCTTCTTGCACACAGGGACGTTACAGGCGCACGTTAGTGCAGCCTGTAACGCTCCCCCAACGCACAGCAATGTAACACAAGTGGGCTGTTCACACTGTCCACGTTGTGTTACATTATAACGCAGCAAAGGGCTGCATGCTGTGCGTTCTCCGCGGCTAAGCCGCGTTAGACTGTTTGCACATGCTCAGTCATGTTGGGGAGGAGGGGAGAGCGGCCGGGCACATGGCTAATTAATATTCACTGCACTCAGTGACGTGCAGTGTTTACTTCCTGGAGCACCCGCTCTGTGCGGCGATTGGCCGGCTGGGACCACGTGATGCCGCATGCGTCCAAGAGTACGCATCACGGACGCCAGAGTGAGCTGCACAACGTGGCTCACTCCGACGTCCACACCAGAGAGCACCAGGCATTGCGTTCGGGGCACGTTATGTGCCCTATAACGTCCCCTAAACGCAACGTCCTGGTGTATAACTAGCCTTAATCAACCATCACAGGATTTCCGCCACAAACACCAGTCTGATTGGGAAACAGATCTAGGGTAAGCACTAGATGATGAAACTTGGTTAGAATGTATGAAGACCTTATCTATGGGCAGCATATACAGCTCAGGACTTGAGACAGCAGTGAAATTGTTTACAAAACTCCTCAGAGAATGCACAGGTTTGATCACTAAATCACCTCGATGCTTTTGTGGCTGCTCTCGTGTGGATTCATTATTTCACATTTTTTGGTTATGTCCAAAAGCAGCAAAAAACTTTGGGGCAGAGTGCATGCACTTATTCAAAATGATCTGAATGTCCCCATCGAGAAAGACCCAAAGATATTTTTACTAGGGTATAAGATCCCGGAAATTAAAGTATGCCATACACAAGTTGGTGCAGTTTATCGCATCAGCGGTTAAGCTTCATATTGCCCATCTCTGGCTTCAACCAGAGCTTTGATATCCTCTGCTTTAGACAGAATCTGTTATAGACAGAATGGATGATATCATGCAGCTGTGGCTGGATGCCTCCTGTTCTAGGGGAGTGGCTCAAATATTATAAAAAGGGGGCACCCACTTGACATATCCTTTTGGTCTCTACGTTGGTAAGCTCTTTTTCATGCAGTCACCCAACAGGTTCCCCGCTATTGGTAGACAAGGCCTGTTATAGTGCCGTTAGTTGATTACTATAACTTATGGACCCCTTTTGGGGCATTTTCATTTCTTTTTCTATGACTTCCCTAGTGATTGACTATATGGAAGTTGTGCATAACAGGGCTGTGGAGTCGGTACAAAAATCTTCCGACTCAGACTCCTCAGTTTCTGAAACCACCACTCCAACTCCGAGTGCCCAAAATTGCTCCGACTCCACAGCCCTGGTGCAGAACACTGTTATTTATATTATATGCATATATTATCACTGTATATTTTCAAAGTTAAAGTGGAGCTGTCAGCCATACCATCTCAGAAAACAACAACAACATACAAGTAGATAAATACTTGCTTTACTTACATACGTATTGCCCACATTTTGATCTTAGTGATTTTTCTACAGGGAAGGGAAAATACTTCTTAGCATTTCCCATTTTATCTAAGGCTATTTTGAAGCCAAGCCTGATGTTAATTCCTCCCTTACCCTCCTCTGCCTGATTGTGTATGCATTGCAATGCCCACCCTCCACTATAGAAAGTGCATTGTCTCAGCATGAGAAATATTGGCCAATCAGAGAGGAACAGAGGTGTGGGAGGGGAAAACAGGAGGGAAAGAGGCTTCAGCCAATTAGGCCGCATTAGTCAAGTCTGAAGGGAAAGTAGAGAAGCAAAAAAGGACAACCCAGCATGCCCTGCAACTTCCTTTGTGCAGCAATGTACCAAATAAGAGTCAGGTACACTGGGGAATGATCATTTTTTTTTAATAAAAGTCTTTGAAACGAAAAAAAAAAACAAAGTTCAGTTATACATTGCAGGCATATGAATGAGTGTTTTAAACATACTCCTATATTGTGAGCACCAAATCAATCCAATAAATGAACTCCAAAACAACTTAAGTTACCTGTTAGACGGGTAAATAGTATCCAGGAAACAGCACCACTTAACCATCAATTACAGTACATGTGAGAAATTACTGTGCACCTGTAGCATAAACAGTTCCCAGAAGATTTTTATTCCATTCCTTAGACAAACATGATCAATCTTGACATGCATCACAGAAAGTTGCCAAACCTGTGTATGTCGGAGTTGTAGCGGTGTGGAAGGGAGAGGTGACCAGGGGAAAATCCGGACGGCACTACAGCCGTTTCTCGCCGCTTGGGCGCTTGCTCACATGCGTGTCCGTATGGGTATGGCGCCGGAGAGCTTCCTGTATAGGACCTACTGTCCCCGCCTCCGGCGCCACCCCATTGGTGTGGAGTTGTGACGGGGAAAGGTCGGAGGTGAAGGGGCGGGGTTCCGCCGCCATACGGAAAAAGACTGTGTTAGTGTTGCACATCTCATTGGTGCTGTGCAGTGCATTTGGGAGGGGCGGAGACGCCCAAATCGTGACATCAACCGTGTGTGAAACCGCTGAGTTGAAATGTTCTCCCACCCTCTCCTTGAGGGGGCGGGTGGTCTTCCCGACATAATAAAAGAGGCAAGGACAGAACACCACATAAGAAACGAACTTTGTCTGACATGTGATAAAGGCTCTCACCTCCCACTGCAGACCTCCCAAGCGATAATTAGTACCCTCCCACATATTGGCACAAAAATCACAGTGGCCACATTTGTGGTTGCCTTTGGGGCGATTGCTCGATAACCAATTCCGAATGGGAGGTGACCGATATTCACTTCGAACTAGTGTGTCCCCCAGGGTGGGGGCCCTTCTAAATACAACCCTGGGGGGGTCCGGGAACACCTTCTGCAGGGCTGGGTCTCTCACTTTTATTGGATGAAATAAAATAATAATTTTTTTTATAAGATAAAGATAAGACAGGCGAAATTGATAACTCATGCATAGAAATGGTGTATGTAGATGCATATTTGCACAAGAGCACGGCGATATGCCCCTTTTTCTTTCCCATCCACATAATGGATTGCTTCATGGTTTAATAATGTTTATTTTGAGATGTGCACGATGTTTAATTTACCCAATAGCGGTTTCACACACGGTTGATGTCACGATTTGGGCGTCTCCGTCCCTCCCAAATGCACTGCACAGCACCAATGAGATGTGCAACACTAACACAGTCTTTTTCCGTATGGCGGCGGAACCCCGCCCCTTCACCTCCGACCTCTCCCCGTCACAACTCCACACCAATGGGGTGGCGCCGGAGGCGGGGACAGTAGGTCCTATACAGGAAGCTCTCCGGCGCCATACCCATACGGACACGCATGTGAGCAAGCGCCCAAGCGGCGAGAAACGGCTGTAGTGCCGTCCGGATTTTCCCCTGGTCACCTCTCCCTTCCACACCGCTACAACTCCGACATACACAGGTTTGGCAACTTTCTGTGATGCATGTCAAGATTGATCATGTTTGTCTAAGGAATGGAATAAAAATCTTCTGGGAACTGTTTATGCTACAGGTGCACAGTAATTTCTCACATGTGCTGCATATGTTCAGGTGCTCTGCACAAAACCACTTGCTGCACAGTGCATAACATTGTCCACCAATCCGTTCCGGAGGTCTTTGGAATAGTACTGTAAGGTGTGGTGATAAGAAGTAACATAGGAGGCAAAGCACCCCCTATAATATAACCTTAAAAGCCCCCAGTTGAAGCACATGAGTGCCGGATCTAAAGTTTCTTTCTACAGTGTACCTTAACCATCAATTAGCAGGCTATATTCAGGCAACTTTAGTGTAGGTTTACAAGCTGGTATGGAGTAATTGAAGGCTATCTAATTTCAGAGAGCAATACCAAGCATGAGCATCAGTGTGCAAGCTGCATCCACAAAAGTTTCAGGGTCTTTTTACACTTGGGCCCTAATGCGAGGTACACAGCACACTATACAATTTTGTGTTAGATAGATGGTTCAATAGGTAATTTCCGAAAGGTCTTATTTTTGATAATTTTTCAGATCGATTTCTCATAGAAGTGAATGGAAATAGATAAGAAAAGATGAGAATAGAATCGGAAAATCGAATATCGATCGGATTGAAAAATCGACCGTAAAAAAAAAAATGCATCGTGTGTTCCCAGCATTATGCAATTCACATTGAGGTCTCGTTTCCACTATCGCGAATCCGCATGCATCCAACGCAAGTGGATGGGCCTGTTTCCACTGTAGCGTTGTTGAGGTTCGTTTTTTTCAGCGGTGAAAAAATGCACAAAAGAGCCGCAGAATTCGCCTGCGAGTGGAATGCATGCGAATCGCATGCAATGTATTTAATAGGGAAATCGCATGCGTTTTCCCCATGCGTTTTTTGCCGCGAATTCACATAGGTACCAATGTAAATTCACACAGGCAGTGACAGGGTTAAAAATTCGCATATACCCTCACCTATGCGAAATCGCATGCGAATTCGCGGCAAAAAACGCATGGGGAAATCGCATCCGCTTGCGATTTCATCAGCGCTGGAATCCAGGCGATTACGCACCGCAATAGTGGAAACGAGCCCTAAAGGCCTCAATTCACTAAGCTCCTCTCCTGTCTTTATAATGTTTCTGAGCTGTTTCCAGTGTTATCACCATGGTGTTAGGGCATGTAGTATTAACTACACAACTTAACTCGGGCAAAGTTTTGGATTGCCTGGTTAGCATCCCTATTACTTGTTTATCAGATAAAAATAAAGAATTGATTTTTTGCCCGACATTTACACTTTAACTCTTATGTCTTCGAGTTAAGGAGAGATCTCTTATGCTGGGTACACACGATGCAATTTCCTGCTCGATCGGCAGGATCAATCGATTATTTCTGACATGTTCGATTGGGTTTCGATCGATACAGCCGTCGATTTTGTATACTTAACATGAGTAAATCGATGGCTGTATTGATCGAGGCCCGATCAAACATGTCAGAAATAATCGATTGACCAATCGATCGAGCGGGAAATCGCATAGTGTGTACCCAGCATTACGTTAACATTTCAATCCTTAAAATAAAAACTAAAGAATTCTCCCTATATACTACATGTGGAAAGAACTAGGCGATAACTTAAAGGACTTACGAGGCGAACACACAAAAAAAAGTTAATTACCTCATGGCCATTGCAGTGCTCCTAGCAGACTATCAGCGCCTGGCCTGTCACTGTGTGGCCCTCTGTTAGCATTATTCAAGCTGTAGCTTAGGCCCCGACCCTGCCCAGGGTCGCCCTATCAATTTGCGATCAAAAATGCCGCTTTAAAAAAAATCCTGAGTCTGCGCAGTTCTTAGCTGCTAGTGCGGCTGTGGGGGTCATGGCCAAGTCAGCCGCGCCCCCTCAGCCGAGACATGCAGCGCTGAGCGTGGGGAGACGTGACTTGTCCCTCAATCAGTCAAGTGGGCGGCCGTGCGGGCACGCCCACATGACGTACAGAGCTGAGTGAAGGGAGCGAGGACGGGCCGGGGACAGGCCAGAGAACCTGTGCAGCCACAGTAGCAGCTAAGAACTGCGCAGACGCAGGATTTTTTTAAAGCGGCGTTTTTGATGGCAAATTGATAGGGCGCCTGAACTACAGCTTGGATAATGCTAACAGAGGGCCACACAGTGACAGGCCAGGCGCTGATAGTCTGCTAGGAGCACTGCAATGGCCATGAGGTAATTAACTTTTTTTTGTGTGTTCGCCTCGTAAGTCCTTTAAGTTATCGCCTAGTTCTTTCCACATGTAGTATATAGGGAGAATTCTTTAGTTTTTATTTTAAGGATTGTGAAAACTTATCTCTATACTTTAATAAGGCAAGAGTCTTTAGTGAATTGACACTGAAAATACAGATTGATGTGTGAAGTTTTCTCTGGCCTTATCACCTGCATGATCTTAGTGAATTGTGGCCAAATTATCTCCTAAGTTTTCTCCTAGGAGATCATTTTTCATCTTTTGTTTAAAATAACTTTTTAGCAATCTCCAATTGAAAAAGTACTAAAAAGTTTGAATATTTTCTTGCTTGCTGTTGACTTAAAAGGCATTTTCTTGATAAAGTGTGAAAATATCACCTAGGAGAAAAAAAACATAGGAGAAAAGGTGAATTGCATATGCCCTGGTGTGATGCGATTTGCGAGCAGCAAAATGGGGATAGCAATGTACTGCACCATTACACACACTTAAGTATATTTGGCAGATTGCGTTGACATGTAAATTGGAGTCAACCTGCCTTCAAAAAACTGCACCCATCAGTCACGTGTATCCTACTGGTCAGCAAGTACGGCATCAAAAAAAATCTGCATCTGCCCTGCAATCGCACCACAATGATAAAAAGCTGCGCGTTAACCACTGACTTTCATTGCTTTCAAAAGCGTTAAAAAGGCTTAAAGGATACCAGAGCCGAAAAAGATTGGAGAAACGGGGGGGGGGGGGGGGGGGGAGGGGGGTATTTGGGAAGTCCTGATGGCCACTGTGGAGTCGGTACAAAATTCATTTGACATCAAAATTCATCTGACTCCAACTCCTCAATTTATGAAACCCCCGACTCCAACTCCAGTACCCAAAATTTCACTGCTCCCGGCAACACATGCCCCTGCTATTTATGGAGGTCTGAAGCGAGATTTATTCTCGCTTCAGACTCTCTTTAAAGAGAATCTGTATTGTTAAAACCGCACAAAAGTAAACATACCAGTGCGTTAGGGGACATCTCCTATTACCCTCTGTCACAATTTCGCCGCTCCTCGCCGCATTAAAAGTGGTTAAAAACAGTTTTAAAAAGTTTGTTTATAAACAAACAAAATGGCCACCAAAACAGGAAGTAGGTTGATGTACAGTATGTCCACACATAGAAAATACATCCATACACAAGCAGGCTGTATACACCCTTCCTTTTTAATCTCAAGAGATCATTTGTGTGTTTCTTTCCCCCTGCAGCTATCTTCCACTGAAGTGTCAGGCTATTTCTTCCTGCAGAGTGCAGACAGCTCTGCCTGTATGTAATTCCTCAGTATGTGAAAGCCCAGCCAGCTCAGAGGAGGATTTATCCAGCTTGTAAAAGATAATCGAGCAGAGAGAAGCTGCACTAATCTAAATAACACACAGGCAGTGTGCAGAGAGGGGCCTGGAAGGGGGAGATGCATCACAGAACACTGAAGAACTTGGCAGCCTTCCAGACACAGGCTGACAAGTCTGACAAGAGAGAGATAAGTTGATTTATTACAGAGATGGTGATAGTAGAACGTGCTGCAGTAAGCCAGAGCACATTAGAATAGATTTTGGAACTTGTAGGATGGAAGAAAACCGGATGAAATTTTTGTTACGGAGTCTCTTTAAAGAGAATCTGTATTGTTAAAATCGCACAAAAGTAAACATACCAGTGCGTTAGGGGACATCTCCTATTACCCTCTGTCACAATTTCGCCGCTCCTCGCGCATTAAAAGTGGTTAAAAACCGTTTTAAAAAGTTTGTTTATAAACAAACAAAATGGCCACCAAAACAGGAAGTAGGTTGATGTACTGTATGTCCACACATAGAAAATACATCCATACACAAGCAGGCTGTATACACCCTTCCTTTTGAATCTCAAGAGATCATTTGTGTGTTTCTTTCTCCCTGCAGTTCTCATGCACTGAAGTTTCAGGCTGCTCTTTTTTCTCCTGCAAACAGCTTTGCCCTTGTCTGTAATTCTTCAGTATGTGAAATCCCAGCCAGCTCAGAGGACGATTTATCCAGCTTGTAAAAGATAAGAGAGAAGATAGAAGCTGCTCTAATCTAAATAATACACAGGCAGTGTGCATAGAGGGGCCTGGAAGGGGGAATTCATAGCAGAACCACAACACTGAAGAACTTGGCAGCCTTCCAGACACAGGCTGACAAGTCTGACAAGGGAAAGATACATTGATTTCTTACAGAGACTGTGATAGCAGAAAGTGCTGCAGTAAGCCAGAACACATTAGAATAGCTTTTGGAACTTGTAGTATGATAAAAAACAGGATGCAATTTTTATTACGGAGTCTCTTTAAAGCCTTGTACACACCTTTAATTTTGATTCGCCAATGACTACTCAGATTTTGAATACTATGAGAAGATAATAAAAAAAAAAAAAAGTTTCACTTACCTGGTGCTTCTGCCAGACCCCTGCAGCCGCCCTGTGCCATTACCAAATGATCCTCTGGTCCCCTGACGCGGCTCAGTTTTTGTTACCGCCAACTTACAAGTGTATGTCCATTGGGCCTGCACCCTGGCCATGGGCGACCTTGTTCGTGCTCCCAGCGTCTGCGCAGTACAAGAAAGTCTCTACTGCACCTGGGCAGGATCCTAACAGCAATGGGAGTGTGAACGGGGACACGCAGCTAGGCCCGCGCAGTGGCGGGTAACTGAGCCATGCCGGGGACCGAAGAATTGCTTGGTAATGGCACAGAGCTGCTGCAGGAGGCTGGCAGAAGCCCCACGTCATTTTTTTTTCTTTTATAGGGGTCTGAAAGTCAGAATTTCTACTTTGCTCTTAAAGCGGTATAAAACCCTGACATAATATTCAAAAAAAAACATGTTTTCCTACTCTTTATATGCCATACGGTTATCATACTGGCATTTGTGCGTAAGTTTTATTATCCATTTAGAAATTACAAGTTCCCAAAAGTACAGTTTTTTGCTTTGAGAGCTGCCTTTGCATTTTATTCATAACTGGTTTTATACAGGTTGTATTGAAGGTAGAAATGCTTTCAGTATCTCTGTGTCCAGGAGCTTCTGCACAGTCAGAGAATGTGTCACATTCACATTGACTAACATTAGCCAAGCGGTTTCCCCCTCAAAGTGCATAGATAGATAGATAGATCTCAGAATCGCTCTTGGTGTGCACCAGCCCTGAGAAGCTCTCTGTGCTTCAGACACACACACACACACACACACACACACACACACACTTCAGAACCTCTCATTAGGGCTCTTTCACATTAGGGCAGATTTTCTGCGTTTCAACGCAAAGGATAAAGTTTGCGTTACCCAAGGTGAAATGAAAGTCCATAGACTTTCATTTTAGCTTTCACATATAACGCAGCCTTTTTGTGCGTTGCGTTCCACTGCACCCAGGCGCAGTTTTTTGGCCAACGCTAGCTTTATGCGTTACAATGTTAGTCAATGTAAAACGCACACTATGCGCGTTTTTAATCCGTTAACGCAGATAATCAGTCCCAGAATGCAACAGAGGAACAATGTAGAAAGTTGACAACTAAAAGAAAAAAAAATTACCTGCGTTTTTCTATGTGCAGTAACGCATTGAAAACGGATTAAAAACGCACACTCACTGCAGTGCAACGCATATCAAAACGCAGTAAAAGGCATACAACAAAACGTATGCTTTGAGCAGTCTCCAACGCAAGCTCTAATGTGAAAGAGCCCTTAGAAGATTTTAATATATAATAAAAAGCAGTTGGAGTTGGAATAAAATATGCAATGGCAGCTTTCAGAGCAAGCTAAACTACACTTCGGAAACTTTGAAATTTGTAGACAGACATTACTTGTGCACAAAAGCAAATATGATAACTATGAGTAATAAGTAGGAAAACAAAATTTTATTGAATGTTATGTCAAAAGTTTCAGACCACTTAAAAAGAGAACCTGAGCCGTTGGCAAACCTGCAAAATCGAAATGCCAACGTTTTGCTGATCAACAGAGATAAACAGAAAAAAACCCTGCAGCACATGTAATCCGCCAATTGCAAACGCGCTGCATTATATGCAGCATTTTCAGGTGAGTCCCTCAATGTAAAACTGCAATCGCCTATGCAGAGTCTGAGCGGGGCCAAATATGGAAGCTTTCATTTTTACTTCAGGTGTTGAGTAAACCCATTAACAACTGAAACACCTTTGCGTGCCTTCCCAATGCGCCTATCTAGATAATTGCTGTGCAGCAGCAAACTCAACAAAAATCCACAGAAGTGAACCCCTGAGGGTCACGGCCTATATTTCTAGAGATTTCACTCCACGTGTAAAACGTCTACTTGCACAAGCTGCTGCAAGGTCCAATTTCTAGCGAAAAATCGTTCAAGTGATCAAAAAAAAGAAATTCTGATCGGAAGAAAAATTGTTCACTACACCATCAATGAACCAATCTTTGCTTCCTATCACAACCAATCAAGAAAATCCACATTTTGGTTTGACAAAAATCCAGTCGGACAATTTTTTTCTCTTATATAATCATTCATAATCAATTGTGCCCATCAACTAATATTTCCAACCACTCCGATCAGAATTTCTGATCGCTTAAACGATTTTTCGCTAGAAATTGGACCGTTAGTGGCCACCTTTAGTGTGCAAAATGAATTGCTTTACCGACTGGGAGCCGATCTGACAAGTGGGACATAATCGATCAACCTGTCGATCGGGCAGGAAATTGCATCTTGTGTACCCATAAGAAAGAAACATGATCACTCTATCATTCAGTCACATGACAGGCTGAGGCTATACATAAACTAAACAAACAGAATCCAACAATAAGCAACAGTAATACAAACAACAAGGTAAAAAAAAAGAAATACCACTATAGACAATCTAGAGATGGTAAAACACACTTGTCAAAGAGCAAAGCCATCATCATTACTTACTGCACTGAGAGCTGCCTGAAGCCATAACGCTCTTCCCCTGTCTCTCTTTCCCCTTTTAGACAGGCAGACTGCAGTGCAGTGTAAGCAGATCCCTGCCTACTTAGAGCCACGCCTACATCACGTGGGCAGAGCAGACTACAACCAAGGAACGCCTTTCACTTTCTCTGTCTCCACGTGTGCTGCATCTGCCTTCATGCGTCGCCATTTTAGTGGAGACTGATAGTAACTGAAAGCTCTATGCTCTTCCTCAGAGAAACGCTCCTGCTGGAAGGACATAAACGGGGCAATAGTGACAGAGTGCGATTGATCTGTCTGTTGACTGTGCATTACAGGGGAAAGTTACACCCTGCCCTCCAACTTCATACTTCGGGTATGGCAGGTATTGAGGAAGCAGACGACTTGACCTGTCCTGTGTGTTTGAGCAGCTGCCAGAATCCAGCATTGCTAAGCTGCAGCCACATTTTCTGCAGAGAGTGCATCACTGAAGTGCTGGACTACCAGAGAGCTCAGGGCAGAGTCTACACTTGTCCTGTCTGCCAGCAGCAATACCAGGACTTCCCAGCTTTACAAGCTTCCAGCCCTGTACAGAAGTGCCACACCATGCAGGCCAGCCAGGACCATACCATTCCCTGCAGCTACTGCCTGGACCACCCCAACATGGCGGTGAAAACCTGTCTGAACTGTGAGGTATCCCTGTGCCAGCAGCACCTGGAGAGGCACAAAAACAAAAGCCACACCCTGCTGGAGCCCACTGATAATCTGCAGGAGAGAAAGTGTTTGGAGCATGACAGACTCCTGGAGTACTACTGTGAGGAGGATGACTGTTGTGTCTGTGTCACCTGTTACATTGCTGGGGGTCACCATGGCCACAGAATCAGGACCTTAAAGGAAGCCCATGAAAAACAGCTGACTGCATTGTCAGCAACAACATCCTCATTGTCTGCCAACCTGGAAGCCCTCAACAAAGACATAGAGGACCTAAACACTGGACTGGCAAAAGTAAAGGAGAACACGGTGAGGCTTTCTAGGCCACTTGAGGATCTGTGTGACAGGATCACTATGCTGGTTAAGAAGGAGTTTGAAGAGATTGCACAAGCAGTAACAGCCAATCAGGAGAAGGCCACCTCAGAAATTACTGCTCTTCTAAAAAATATGGAGGATGCAAAAGCAGCCACTGAACAGGCCATGGAGGAACTGAATGCGGTGAGCAAGCAGACGGATGACCTGCTCTTTTTAAAGGACTATATAAGATCACAAACGCTTCTCAAACAGGGAAATCCTAAAGTTGACTCACTGCAAGTTGTGGATGTGGAAGCTGATCAAAAAATGATAGCAAGTATCGATGAGGAAACCACGGATTTCATAGCCAGCCTTGGAAACTCTCTGAAATATATGCATACTGTCCTATCCCAGCAGACCCAGCAGATGGTGTGGTCTGGAACACAGCGGCAGAAAGTGGAGCAAAGCAAACCTGATTTTCAATTCAGGTGCAAAAAATCTGAGAAGATTGACTTAAACTTTAGCAATACATGTTATAATCACTGTTCTTATGTGGTTACAGTTTCCAATCTAAACAAAACATTACAATCTAAACGTAAGGTTCAAGACCCTTCAGTCAATAGTGGTCTGTTTGGTAGTAGCAGTCAGCCTACCCTTGGTGGCTTTGGCACTCCATTTACGTCTGCACAGAGTGGTAGTTTTGGGTGTGGTAGTTTTGGGTTTGGGAGTCAGTCTGCCTTTGGTACTCCAAACATGTCTGGACAGAGTGGTAGTTTTGGGTTTGGGAGTCAGTCTGCCTTTGGTACTCCAAACAAGGCTCCACTGAGCGGTGGTTTGTCTGGTGATGCAGTTGGAAGTCGGAAACCTTGTAACTGTAATCTCCCAATAGTCCTCCCTATCTCCATTGATAAATGCACATTCACCAGCAAGTACCACTGCTTAGTGGATGTCAGTCTGTCTAATGACTGGTGTGTTGGTCTGACTAATCGGGGATCAAATAACCGATATTTGCAGTACAGAGGAAATCAGCTTTCCTACGAAGGGAATAAAACCAGCCTTTCTATTGGAAATCAGAAGATTAATACCCTGAAAATGCAGCTGGACTTTGATGCAAATGTATTGGGCTTTTATGATGTAAGTTCTGAAATGCCTCTTATAATTTGCAGATGTGACTATGTATTTGCCAGGTCCTTAAATATCGGCTTTAATATCACAGATGGGTCACTGACCCTGATTTAAAGTGGAGCTCCAGGCTATTTGATGAAGTGGGGGAGGGTTAGACCTTCACCTAACTGATTACTTCCACTTCAGCTTATGCCGTGCCTTAAAGCAGTATTGTCACCATAAAAATAAAATTTCAACAGCAACTGGTCTGAGTGTATTAAGTGATAAAGATGCTAATCCTGCATTCAAAACTTGCAAAACGTTTTCTGCTGTTATGGTTTGTAGTTATCACATACTTTAGGAGCACTGGCCCTAGTGCCAAACAGTGCCAAAGAGTTGAATGCTGGGAGTTCTTTTTATCTAGAATATATTCCTCCTCTTCCATTTATTTCCCTGCCTGGCTGCTTATCAGAAACACCCTCTGATTACTTGTGTTTGCAAGCAAGGCTGAGGTGACTCAGTGATTGGATGTGTAAATAAAATAAAAGACAGTGCAGTTGTTAGTATACACCTCAGTGGGAGTGTCTGAAGACTCTGGGAGGAGGGCAGCTAATGAATACACAATGAGCAAGAGAAGGGAGGGGGGAAAACAAGAGTCAGGGAGGATATGATGTCAGCATTAGCTCGGCAAGATGGCCGCTGCCTAGAATAGGATTTTTTGCTTTTCCTTTATAAAATTCACAGGAATCATTACGTGGATAGCACAATACATCTGTTATATAAATAGAAGTAGTTTTTATCTACTTATATATGTGTTTTTTGTTATTTCTAGGTTAGCATGGGTGTCGCTTGTTCTTTAAAAGGTAACCCTACTTTACTACAGTAGAATCTCGTTATAGTAAACTCCAAGTGACCAGGAAAAGTGGTTTACCGTGGTCTACTATATCAGAAATTCTTTAAATGTTCTAATAGCATTTTAACTACTGTTTTACAAACAAACGTTTTTTTTTTCAATGGCAAAAATGCATCACCAGCGATTGGCACCAGTCAGTCAGACCACACACAGAGACACACAGGCGGCAGCCAGCCAGAGCATTTTGGGCTGGCAAAGGGGGCCCTCCCTGCCTTACTTGTAGCATTCAATATTTTTGACACACAATAGCGGGTTGTGCTGCTTTTACTCTTTAGCAAAGATGCACATTTGGTGGACTACAATGTCCAGAATACCTTAGGGCTGCATAGCCAAGCAACACCAATCCCAGGCTGGACAAATCGCAGCAAGTGTCCTGTAACTGGGTAAGACAACACTTCTTGTTCTTACCTGGGCCAAACATGCAGCCTCTCTCCAAAATGCAGCCAATCATCATGCAGTCAATCATGTGCTACGTCTCACCCGCGGAGGTATCAGAGATTTGTCCAGCCTGGGATTTGTGTTGCTTGGTTATGCAGCCCTTAGGTATTCTAAACCTTGTAGTTCATCCACCAAATTGTGTATCCTTGCTAAAGAGTAAAGGTGGCCACACATTATACAATTGAAAGATCCAATTTTTCACCATTTCAATCGGTTGTCGAGAGCTTTTCTTTGTTTTTGATCTATAAATGCCATTGAATTTCCCGGGTTTTTTTTCCGATTTTTGAAGATTGGACATGTTGTAAATTTCGACCAACTTTATCAAGAATTGTATGGTGTGAGGTGGCTTGTCAATTACTTGATGTACAGATCCAATCAATTTTTTCTGAGCTTTCAATTATTTTATTCATGATTGGGGAAGAATTGAACATAGGTGTGTGGTACATTGGTCAGATTTTTTAATTGTTACAATCTGTCAGAAAAATGGATTGCTATTCTTGAATTGAGCAATCTCTAAAAAATTGTATGGTGTGTGGCCACCTTAGAGTGGACCTGAACTCTTGCACAGGATACAAGGAAAACATTACAGAAATGCACCCTGTATGTATTTAAAGAGTTTAGCCTGTGTAATTCCCATTCTCATGTGTGTCTAATCACTAGTTGTAATTTGATCTCCCCCTTATGTCACATGACTGCCTATGGCAGATAAGCGCATTTGAAAGTACAGGCTGTAAACAATATGTCTGCTTCCATGAATCAGGAAGTGGAAACTACGGATTTATTTTAGGATTTGGATCAGCTGTATCAAAGAAATGTTTTTTGTTTAACGATTTCAGCCGCCCGGACGTGAGCCTCACGTCCAGGCGGCTGCTCTGCTGCAGAGGCGCGCTTCGGCGCGGTCCCACATGCCCCTGTGTCCCTGTGCTGTCCCCCGGTAGCCCTGGGATCAGTGAATGGGAACATGGTTCCTGTTCACCGATCTAAGTTGCTAGCAGAAAAACCGACGGTTTCTAATCAGAGACCGCAGTTTTTCTAAAAAAAAAATAAAAAAAAAATGTCCTTGTGCTTCCGGTGAGCGAGAAGCACAAGGAAAAAGAAAGAAACTCAAGGTGGCCATCTTGTGGCTAAATAGTAAAACTACATCTACATACATTTTTCATGCCAATTCACACATATTGTAACATTAAAAATTAACTTTCCCAACACCAAAAAATTACCCAAATCAATTTTTTAATGAAGAAAAAAGAAAATTACAATTAACAAAACAACAAAACCAAAACAGAAATAGTTACCCAAGGGTCTGAACTATTTAAATATGCATGTGAAGGGGGTATACTACGAACATTTTTTTAATTATAAGCTTGTAAATAGTGATGGACACAACTGAAAAAAATGCACCTTTATTTCCAAATAAAATATTGGCGCCATACATTGTATAGGGACACAATTTAAATGGTGTCATAACCAAGACAAACGGGCAAATAAAATACAAACGTTTTAATTATGGTAGTGTGGATTATTTTAAAGCTATAATGGCTGAAAACTGAGCAATAATGATTTTTTTTCCATTTTTTTTCTTAAAATTCCTGTTAAAATGCATTTATAAAAAAAAAAATTCTTAGCAAAATGTACCACCCAAAGAAAGCCTAATTAGTGGCGGAAAAACAAGATATAGATCAATAAATTGTGTTATAAGTAGTGATAAAGTTATTAGCGAATGAATGAGAGGTGAAAATTGCTCTGATGCTTAAAGTGGACCCAAATTAAAAATACAAGATTTCAGAAATAAATCTATTTTCTAAATTATAATAATAAATAGCAGCCTTTTTTCAGCTGCATAATGACAAATATAAAATATTTTACATTTATTGGTGGAACCCCTTCCATCTTTTCAAATTGCCGGGACAGAATCCGGCAAAATGCTGGAGTAGATGGTGTCTGGCAATAGAGGAATTGCTAATGGCTGCCCCCAGTATAATCCTAGCTATGAAAAGAGGAGGCTGAAAAGCATGCACTGAAATGCTCATAGGCTTGGAGTGTTTATTTATATTTGTATGTGTCAGAGTGGTGCAACTAAATATTTTTAATTAAAAAAAATGTTTGGTTTGGGTCCGCTTTAAGGTGAAAAATCCCTGCGGGCTGAAATGGTTAAAGAGAAACCGAGGTGGATCTTTGGGGGGCAGATGGGACACAGAGCCATGTTTTATGCCTAATAACTCTGCCCACCACCGCTCTATAGCCACCCAGGTTTAGCGACAAGATTTGTCACTAACTCGGAGGTAAACAGAGGGGAGAGGAATTCCCTGTTTAAAACGCTTGCTAGGGGGTCTCTTACAGGAGTACATTTGAAATCGGCGCCGGTAGACTTGGGCGCAGGATACAGCGGTATATGGCTGATCCTGCTTCTGCACAAGTCCGGGCCGTTTTAATTACTATTCTTCCTCCAGGCCGCCATGGATAGTGGGGGAATGAAATAATTCGGCTTCCAGCGATTGCTGGAGGCCGAATTATTGTGTTTTTTAAGCAACCTCGGCTCCGCCTTCTGACGTCGCCGACGTTACTCACTGAGCGCTGCAATAGGAGTGATTCCTATTGTAGTCTATGGAGGCGCCGGCTGCGCCCAATTCTAGCAGCGCTGAAAAGCACTGCTCTGTCTTACAGGGTTTCCTGAGCTGCCATTGGGCAGCTCTCTCCCTGGCTGCGCCTCCTGCCGCTCCCCCGCCTCCTTGCACGCTATGAGAGGCAACAGTCTCTTAGAGCAGCATCGCGACCTAGGGGTCACACAAGGAAAAGTGGGCCATTGCGGGCCACAGGAGCAGCGATTTTTTTTTTTTTGCGGCTACCTGATTTGCCCAGCCCTGCGGATTAAGTAGCTTACTTTTTTTTTTTTCCCCCCCACCTTGGGCTCTCTTTGAAGGTTATTATGCTGCTGTGTATCTTTTACTTTTTATTATATCTGAGTTGACTATACAGGTAATATTATGACTGAATGCCATTAAAATATCTTTCAAGTTTAGTTTTCAGCTGACTTTTCTGACTTTTTCTTTTTTTTTTTTTTTTTTTAGCAATCTTGCTGGAAACTATGGCAACAGTAAGGCCTCGTTCACATCTGCTGCGCTGAAAAACGTGTTAAAGCGCATGGTAAAAAAACGCATGCGCTTGTGCGCGCTTTAGTCCGCGTTTCTATGCGTTGTGCTGCGCTTCTTTAAAGCAAGTTTTGCTTACTGTAGCAGCAGCACTTGTCAATAAAACTTTGTTTTTGTATGTAAATGTATTTTTTTCTCCAACTAGGGGTAAAAAACGCATGCGCTTCTATGCGCTTGTACGTGCTTCTATGCGCTTGTACGCGCTTCTATGCGCTAAAAAAGCGGCCCCATTCACTTGCATTGATGTGCGCTTTACAGCTCAGCGCACAGAAATGCATGCAACACTACGTTTCTGTAACGCTGCTCAGCGCAGCGCATAGATGTGAACCAGCTACATTTAGTTACATGGAAAAATGAATACCTTGCTGATCGCACAGGGCAGTGCGCTGTGGAAAGCGCACAGAAACGGCCCTGATGTGAACGAGGCCTAAGACTTGGTGTCAAAATTACCCAGAATTCTATCTCTGTGTTTGCCACTTTGGTTCATACATCTCTACAAAACAGGAAGCAAAATCTATTATTTTGTTCACTCCTATACAGCTCATTGCAGTGACACATTCATTCCATGGGGGCAGGTATACCTCACATCCTGGGGATGCTGGGAGGCAGATGTCGCCTCACTCCCATCTGAGCTGACAAGAGAGTTTATTCTACTGGATTTTTTTTTTCTATATATTCTCTTTTTGTGAATGAATGATGCACAGATTTTTTTTTCTTTTACTTTGATGCACTTCTTTAAAGGACCACTATAGGAAAAAAGTAAGCAGTTAAAATCTGTCAGAACAGACAGGTTATGGACAAGTCTATCTTCTCATGGGGAATTCTCAGGGTTTTCTTTGTTTTCAAAAGCATTTCTTGAATGGCAGCTGATAAGTCCAACTGTCAAAATAAATAGATGCGGGGCAATGTACCAGAAAGGAGCCAGACTGACTGAAATAAGGTTACAGCAGAAACTTTTATGATTATATTGGAATAATTGCAATGCAGACTGCATGTAAACTAAATGGAGTTTGATTTTATGGCTGACGATCCTGCTTAAAAGTGTACCTAAGCCGAAGCTCGGGTACACGAAGGCTAGGTGCACACATAACATTAAAGCTGCAGTTTATGTCATGTTTTATGGTTATGTGTGAATTTGCGTTAGTGTTTTTTTTTTTACCGCAGGTGCCTTTTTTCAAGCGTTTTTGGTGCGTTTTAATGCATTTGCGGTTTGCATATAAAAAAACGCATATGCATTTTTCATGTTTTCATTTTGCATTTTATGCAAATCACTAGAAAGACAACCGGAAGCGGAAATACATACCATTGCGTTTCCATTGACTGTCCTTATGTGTATTTTTCATGCATTTTTGAAGATCATGCATAACGTATATGCGTTTTTGATATGCATTTTTTCCTGTGGCCCATAGACTTCCATTAGCGGCAAAAACGCACCATTTCTGCTATGTGTGCACCTAGACGAAAGCAGAAACTTACCTAAAAAGAGGGAAGCCTCAGGATCCTTTCCCCCGTTGCTGAGCGCAGCCCCCCCCCTCTTGAAGATTAGCGACAATGCATGCCAATCCTATCAGTGCCTATCAGTGGCTCCTCTTCTGCAATCATGGCCACGCATTGTAAGATCGAGCCCGCCCGTACTCTTTGCTACTAGGCATGTGCGGGCGAGCTCGAGCTTACAATGTGCGGCCATGATTGCAGAAGAGGAGCCATGCAGCCAGGACGAGGAGGGGTGCCGCTCTCAGCATGAGGAGCACTGCAGACTAGGTCTGAACGATTTTAGGAAAAAATTGAATTGAGCGATTTCTGTCTGAAATTGCGATTTCGATTCACGGTTTCCTTCCAATCAAGCTTTGTTCCCCCTCTTTGCCTAGTTGTTCCCTCCTCTGTCTCTTTGTGCCCCCTTTGCCTCTTTATGCCTCCTCTGGGTCTTTCTCTTGCCCCCTTTGTGTCTCTGTGCCCGCTCTTTCTCTCTGTGTCTCTCTGTGCCTCCTCTGTCCCCCAAGCTGCATCAGTTCTGGACATAGCTTCTAATGCACAGAATACTTCCTGTATGTCATGTGACATACAGGAACCCGGAGTTTTGCCAAGCACACTTCTTCAAACTTCCCCCATGTGGAAATGACGAAATCGCGATAATTGCCGCTTTGATGATTCCGAAATTGTGATCTTGGTGATCGCGATTTCGATTTAAATTCAATTTATCTTTCAGGCCTACTGCAGACCACTGTGGGCTTCCTTCTCTGAGAAGTAGCTTCAGCTCAGGTTCTCTTTAAAGTGTAACTGTCGGGTATAAAATCAGAAATCAATTCTTTATTTTTATCTGGTAAACAAGTAATAAGGATGCTAACCAGGCAATCCAAAAGTTAAAATCTCTCTTACTTTTCTTGTTTATAAATGATCATTCCACAGTTTACCTGACTCTTATTTGGTACGTTGCCGCACAAAGGAAGTTGCAGAGCATGCTGGGTTGTCTTTTTTTGCTTATTTATTTCCCCTCAGACTTAACTAATGTACAGAAGCAAAAAAGGACAACCCAGCATGCCCTGCAACTTTTTTTTGTGCGGCAACGTACCAAATAAGAGTCAGGTAAACTGGGGAATGATCATTTATAAACAAGAAAACTAATAAAGATTTTAACTTTTGAAACACCTTATTAGCATCCTTATTACTTGTTTAAAAGATAAATATAAAGAATTGATTTTTGATTTTATGCCCGACAGTTACACTTTAAGTGAAAAAAAATGCCATTTATTTACTTGGGGCTTCTTCCAGCCCTGTGAAGTCCTCCTGCTCCCTCACCGTGATTCCACGCTCAGCCGTTCCTCCTCTGTCCCCCTCCATAAACTGGCCAACTGATAAGTCGCCCCCGGCTGGCCGTGCGCATGCTCTATCGTGCTGGAGCGTTCTGCACATGAGCAGTAGCAATGTTTGCTGACTGCACAAGTGCGTTGGAGGAGGCCCATGGCTCAGGGCTTCACATCCAGCATTGGAGGGGGACACCGAAGAATCGGCGGAGTGCAGGATGATGACAAGGGACCAGAATGACTTCAGGGGGCTGGAAGAAGCCTCCAGGTAAGTAAATAGGCAATTTGTTTTCAATTTCGGTTTCCTTTAACTGCTTACTTTTTTTCTTTTGCTGTAGTGCTCTGCTCCTTTTAACTTTTTGGCAGCCCCGCCCAAGTTTCTTGTGTCGGATAACTCAGGGCAGCGCTGCCATAGCCGGCTATTCTTGTGCCGCCTCCCCCAGCTTGCCAGCCTAAATTCAGATTAGCACAGGTAGCGATTTGATATTTACCTGATTCAGATCCAGGATGGTTCTCCTCTTCCACCACAAAGTGGAGTTGTATGCTGACATCATTCTCCTGGGCCTGATCACATGATATGACAGGCGGAAGTTACACAGCGCCACTCTGGTGGAAGAGGGGAGTCGATCCTGTCAGGCACATATTAAAACGCTCCCTGCGTTACTCTGCATTCGGGGGCTGGCCAGCGGATGGAGGCAGGAAAGTATGCAGCGCCAAAGCGTACAGTAAAAATAAATAAATGGAAAGGGTAAAAGGAGAACTAGAGAGAGGTATAGGGAGGCTGCCATATTTACCAGTTACCTGGCTATCCTGCTGATCCTCTGCCTCTAATACTTTCAGCCATAGGCCCTGAACAAGCATGCAGTAAAACAGGTTTTACTGACATTTTTGTCAGATCTGACAAGATTAGCTGCATGCTTGTTTCTGGTGTGATTCAGACACTACTGCAACCAAATAGATCAGAAGGGCTGCCAACTGTTATTGATTAAAAGGCAATAAATATGGCAGCCTCCATATACCTCTCACTACAGTTCTCCTTTAAACTGAACTTATTGCTAATCGATCTGTATTCCATTTTCCTACTTGTAATAATTATAACAATGTTGCTATTCATTTCTTTAATATTTGATAACAGTATAACTGTCAGCACATATTTTCAAAATATAAATAAAACGCATTCTTTACTTCTGCCTGTAGAATCATGTGTGGATAATATGAGGTATGAAACATTGGTAGATCGATTATTCTTTTTATTCCTATGCATTTATATAGCCTGCAGCATGTCTCCGCAGCATTTCAGAGTAATTTGAACATTTCTTGCCTCTATTCTAAGGGCCAGTCGCTGAAAACGCAAAAACGAATTTACACACGGATGCAAATTTTAACACAAATTTTACCCCGAATTTGCGTGCGTTTTCACATATGTTAGTAAGTAGGCGAATTTAACCATGTCAGTGCCTGTGTGCTTTTACATTGATTTTATGCGAAAACGTATGCGAATTCACTTTAAAATTCGCATGCGAAAACACATGCGAATTTCCTATTAGATGCATTGTATGCGAATCGCACACCGCGAATTCTGATGGCACTGCCGTGCAGATTTTTCCTGCACACAAAACCGCACAAGATTTCTGACATGTGGAAACAGGCCTATCCACTTGTATTGGTTATGAGAATCTGCATGCAGATTCGCGATAGTGGAAACGGGCCCTTAAGCTGGCCATACACTGGCCCGATTTGCCGCCGTTTCGACAGCAGATTCGATCACTGGGATCGAATCTGATGCCAATCGTTCGCGCTACACGCCGAATTTCGATCCATTCCGTCCGATCCCGTCGATCGCGCTGTGCGGAAAATAACCGTCGATCGCCCGCGGGTAAAGAGCGCATCGCTAGCGGCGTTCGAGTGCCCGACGACCGACGCAATAGAGCTGCAATACATTACCTCCTCCGCCGGCGCGACTCCCGGGTCTCCGCTCTTCTTCTCTGGTCTGGTCTGGTCTCCGGCATGCTTCCCTTCTTCCTGTCCAGGCAGGAAGTTTAAACAGTAGAGGGCGCTCTACTGTTTAAACTTCCCCCAGACAGGAAGAAGGGAAGAATGCCGGAGACCAGACCAGACTAGAGCGGAGAAGAAGAGCGGAGACACGGGAGTCGCGCCGGCGGAGCAGGTAATGTATGCGGGATGGGGGGAAGCAGCGGCAGCACCACCACAGATTGTGAACGGTTTCAGGCTGAAATCGGTTCACAATCTGTTTGCAGT
The DNA here is from genome assembly GCF_040937935.1 of Hyperolius riggenbachi. NCBI lineage: Eukaryota > Metazoa > Chordata > Amphibia > Anura > Hyperoliidae > Hyperolius > Hyperolius riggenbachi. The sequence continues at coordinate 275,056,755 of NC_090653.1, forward strand.
AAAGGTAGCCATACGATCCCTCTCTGATCAGATTCGATCAGAGAGGGATCTATCTGTTGGTCGAATCTGATGGCAAATCGACCAGTGTATGGCTACCTTACTGTCCCTCGGGAAGCTCATAATCTAATCTCTACAACAGTCAGCATCCAAAATCCCATCCACAGTCTAAAGCCCAATCTACACAATACGATTCTTTGTGCGATTCGATTACGATTCTATTTACGATCCGATTAAATCCGACATGTTCTATCGGGATTCGATTCAAATCGATTTGCCATTGCAAAACAATGGCAAATCAAACTGAATCAAATCGAATCCCGATCGAACATGTCGGATTTAATCGGATTGTAAATAGAATCGTAATCGAATCGCACAAAGAATCGTATCGTGTAGATGGGGCTTAAAGATGCCCATAGATCTAGTGATGTATGGGCAGATCGAACAAGACACAGATCTCTCTCTGATCGAATCTGATTAGGGAGAGATCTAAACACAATTTTAACCCTGTTTGAGACAACAATAAAATATAACTTTTAATTCATATTGATATAAAATCGGTCTATAGGTATATAAATTTTGATTTTTGTTGTGTTTTGTTTACTTTCTATTTATTTACAAACAAATACCTGATAGGGCAGTATGCAATACGTTTCCCCCCACAGAGACCCTATATCAGGATAGGTTAACTGGGGTAGCTGCCCGCTATCAGGTACAGATGCTGATAAGATTCTACTTAAATATAAAGGAACCCTCCACCAAAACCAACATGTTTCGGCTCATAAAAATAGAGCCGTCGTCAGGGCATAAATAATGTGTTACTCCTTTTTACCGGTAACAAATAAGCCAATTAAGAAGACATGGTTGGAAAGACAACTGAAGGGCATGTTTAGATGCGGCCGTTGTAAGGCTTGCCCAAATGTCAAAATCTGTAAAGATTTTGCGGCCCCCAAAGACGACAGAATATATCAAATCCTAGACTTTTTTAACTGTGAAACAGAGGGGGTAGTGTATGGAATAGAGTGCCCCTGCCCAATGCTATACATCGGTGAAACAGCAAGACAGGTGAAACAGAGAATCCTAGAGCATATAGGAAATATAAGAAACCCAAAGGATACACCGGTATCTAGACACTTCAGGGAATACCATGATGGTAATGTAAACTGCGTTAAATTCTTTGTTTTACAACAATGGAAGTTGGGACCAAGAGGAGGAAATCTAGACTTAAAGTTACGTCAATTAGAGGCGAAATGGATTTATCGACTGGGCACTATGAGTATGAATTAAAAGTTATATTTTATTGTTGTCTCAAACAGGGTTAAAATTGTGTTTATATTAAAATTCAGATTTGTGTAGTTTTTTTTTTTTGTTTTTTTTTAGGGAGAGATCTGTTGGCTGCCCATACACTACAGTCTAATTCATGATCGATTTCAGCATGAAATCTTTTGTTAGTCGGCCTCTTGACTCTGCTTCATGTAACAAATGTTATATGTGCCCCCAGTGCTTGTGCATTAACAAACTTTACCTGTCTGATGTTCCGCGAGTGTCTGCATTGGGACCCCATGTGGCTGCTGACGTTATAGCACGTGGGGCAGGTGCCAGCAGCCACATGGGGCCCCAATGCAAAAGTCCAGTGGACACTAGCGGGCGGCATGACAGGTAAAGTATCTTAATGCATAGGGAGGCACATATTACATCTGAGAAGGACAGCAGTGCGGGGATTCCTTTGTGTCCACCACTCGCAATATCACGCGCTGGTTCGCGCCGCGCACACGATCAACCACATTGGCCCAAGATTTCCCAGCATGTCCAATTGATACATTCAACCAATTTCGGACTGAGGTCAGTCGAATAATCAATCAGGCATGTTTGTTGCCGTGCCGATTCTAATCCAAATCAGTAATGATTATCGAATTAGTTGGGTGATCACCCGCCAAATTGCTAAATGTATGGCTACCTTAAACTGTACCAGAGATGAAAAGTTAAATAAAAATCATACATACCTGGGGCTTCCTCCAGCCCCCTCAGCTCTGATCACTCCCTCGGCGCCGCCCTCTGCCTTCTGGATCTTCGGTAACAGGTCCCGGTATCTTGGCCAGTCGGGGCTTACTGCAGCGTTGCAGCCCGTGCGCCCACCCAGCCGTGCTCCTGCCGCCAGGAGCTCTCTGTGCCTGTGCAGTGTTACTGCGCAGGCGCAGAACTCTCCTGGCTGCGGGAGCGAGACAGAGGAGCACGCGCAGCTGCACTGCACATGCGCTGACTAGCAGAAGATACCAGGACCCGTTACCGAAGATCCAAGAGGCGGAGGACGGCGCAGAGTGAGCGATCAGGCCAGAGGGGGTTGGAGGAAGTGCCAGGTATGTATGATTTTTTTTTTTAACTTTTCATCTCTGGTACACTTTAAAGGCCCATTCATACTTGAGCGTTTTGCCGGAGATTTTGGCAAAATACTTAAACGCTAGCGCTTTTCAAAGCGCTAGGGTATTAAGTCTATGGGCCCGTTCTCATTTGGGCGATTTGCGTTAATCGCCGCAAATCGCACAAAAATGCAAACGCGTAGCCTGCACTATTTTGCGTTTCAGTGCTATAGAAGCGCAAAACTCGATCGCTAAAAAATTGCCAGGTGTGAATGGTGTCATCATGTTTTGCGATCAGCAAGTGTGAATAGGTCCTTAGGCCAATTATTGGGAGGAATGAATTAGCTTTCAGTATGTTTTAGCATGTGGGAGGATACCAGAGTGCTTGGAGTAAATCCACTGAATCTCTTGGAGAACATACAAACTCTATGCAGACAGTGGAATGGCCAAGGTTGTAACTAGAGATGGCCCGAACCTCCGATTTTCAGTTCGCAAACTTCCGCGAAAGGTTCGGTTTGCGTGAACTTTCGCGAACATCAATAGACTTCAATAGGGAGGCGAACTTTGAAAACTAGAAACCCTTATGCTGGCCACAAAAGTGATGGAAAAGATGTTTCAAGGGGTCTAACACCTGGAGGGGGGCATGGCGGAGTGGGATACACGCCAAAAGTCCCGGGGAAAAATCCGGATTTGACGCAAAGCAGCGTTTTAAGGGCAGAAATCACAATGAATGCTAAATTGCAGGCCTAAAGTGCTTTAAAACATCTTGCATGTGCATATGTTACGGCCAGAACCCGAAGTTTGGCCACTTCTAGTTCTGGCCGGCCACTTCGGGTTCTGGCCGGCCAATTTGCGAAGTGGCCGCTGCGCTGCGGCCAATGTTAGAAATGGATTGTTTACTCTGATATTAATGTATCTTCTGGCCGCAGCGCAGCGGCCAAACGTAGAACCAGTTAATTTGTTGCAATTAAGCTGGCGGCAATGTAACAATTCAAGCCGCCGGCTTTTTATCTGCCTCTCTCTCTCTCTCTCCTCTTATGGCCAGCCGGCGGGGGACACGCGAGTCCCCCAGAGTCGTTCGTCGCAGCAGGGGCAGCAGAGCGGGGAGGCTGCAGACATTGCTTCTGCCAGCACCCGCTCTGCAAGAACGGCAGGCTTCCCTGCCGCGACGAACGACTCCGGGGGGGGGGGGGACACTCGTGTCCCCGCCGGCTGCCCATAGGAGAGCGAGAGAGGCGGGGGGAAGGAGGAGAGAGAGGCGGGGGGGGGGGGGGAGAAGGAGAGAGAGGCAGATAAAAAGCCGGCGGCTTGAATGGTTACATTGCCGCCGGCTTAATTGCAACAAATTAATACGTTTGGCCGCTGCGCTGCGGCCAGAAGATACATTAATATCAGAGTAAACAATCCATTTCTAACATTGGCCGCAGCGCAGCGGCCACTTCGCAAATTGGCCGGCCAGAACCCGAAGTGGCCGGCCAGAACTAGAAGTGGCCAAACTTCGGGTTCTGGCCGTAACATATACATCAATCAGGGAGTGTAATTAGAGTACTGCTTCACACTGACACACCAAACGCACTGTGTATCGCACCGCACAGGGCCGGCGCTACCATTAAGGCAAAGGAGGCAGCTGCCCCAGGGCCCCAGAGCTTGTAGGGGCCCCCAGTGGCTACAAGAGGGAAAAAAAATTTTCAAATCGACCTTATAGTTCCTGAGAAAATTGATTTTAAAGTTTCAAAGGAAAAAAAATACACATTTAAAAACCAGCCGACTTTAATGGTTAATAGCAAATCCACCTTAAATTCTAGAAACCCTAAATTTGCAGGATATGTTAAGGAGATCATTGGGAATAAGAGGAAAAAACAATTTTTTAAAAAGACCTTATAGTTTTTGAGAAAATCGATTTTAAAATTTCGAAGGAAAAGTATACTTTTTAATCTGGTAAATGTCACTTTTAGGTAGTGTAATTTTACATGTATCAAAAGAAAGAGCAATACATTTCCTGACGGGGTTTCCAGGGGGTCCATACGCAGCTGCAGCGGTTTGGCCAGGGATCGCTATACAGCCGCAATATGGCTGTATGAAGATCCCTAGCATTTTTTTCTATTTTCCCAATTTTTTTTTTTATGCTTAGAGTGTGGGAATTAGTTTTATTTAAATTATGTGGGGTCCCCCCTCCTGAAACTTTTTAACCCCTTGTCCACCATGCAGGCTGGGGTAGCCAGAATGTGGAGCTCCGACCGATTGGGGCTTCAAACCCTGACTATACCAGCTGCAAAAAAGGTCCCTTAATAACAATTTTTGCTCCGGGGTATCAGTTGGGGGGGCCCCCCAGGTTTATTTTGCCCTGGGGCCCCATTGTTGCTTAAACCGGCCCTGGCACCGCAAACAGCTGTTTGCGTAGTGACGGCCGTCCGTGCTGGACTGGTGCGCACCATGGCGAGAGTGCAGGCCGTGGCGGTTTTCAAGCCCATATGGTCGCCGGGCTGTGGTAGCTCAATGATAGAACATAAGTGACTGTCCAGCTGATCAAATTTGGCCTGTCCATAATGAAGCAACAACCTTATCTTCTTGTATGTAGGTAGGCATAGGTAGGTTCCCCAGTATAGGTAGGTGTCCCAGTATAGGTAGATAGGCATAGGTAGGTGCCACAGTAGTTAGCTAGGCATAGGTAGGAGTCCCAGTATAGGTAGGTAGGTGCCCCAGTAGTTAGCTAGGCATAAGTAGGAGTCCCAGTATAGGTAGGTAGGAGTCCCAGTATAGGTAGGTAGGCATAGGTAGGAGTCCCAGTATAGGTAGGTAGGCATAGGTAGGTGTCTTAGTATAGATAGGCATAGGTAGGTGCCCCAGTAGTTAGCTAGGCATAGGTAGGAGTCCCAGTATAGGTAGGTGCCCTGGTATAGGTAGGTGTCCCAGTATAGGTAGGTAGGCATAAGTAGGAGTCCCAGTATAGGTAGGTAGGCATAGGTAGGTGTCCCAGTATAGATAGGCATAGGTAGGTGCCCCAGTAGTTAGCTAGGCATAGGTAGGTGTCCCCGTATAGGTAAGTAGGTTCCCCAGTAGTTAGGTAGGCATAGGTAGGTGTCCCAGTATAGATAGTTAGGCAGGGCCTGGCTGGCACAGTAATAGCAATTACCAAGGTCCAGTGTCAGTGGCCAACACAAAAAAAAAACACACATCAGGAGAACATTAGCTCTCAAAAGAGCTGTTGAGGGGTGCTATTTTAGCAATAACAATCAGCCAGGAGCAAGCTAACAAGCCTACAAGAGCCTAACTAATCTTTCCCTATGAGAGTCTGCCAGCAGCTGTCCCTTCACTAATTACTGCAGGTACACGAGTGAGTGTAATAGCCAGCGCTGCCTGCCTTTTATAAGGGGGGGGGGGGGGGGAGTGGCTCCAGGAGAGAGTGTAGCCTAATTGGCTACAATGTGCCTGCTGACTGTGATGTAGAGGATCAAAGTTGACCCTAATGGCGCACTATGGGGGCGAACCAAACTTCCGCAAAAGTTCGCCTTTGCTGGCGAACGAGAACCACCGAAAGTTCGCCGGCGAACCGTTCGGGCCATCTCTAGTTGTAACATGGGACTCCAGTGTTAAAAGGCCAGAGTGGTAGCCACTGTATCCATGGAGACCACACCCAGCAGCAAAATCAATTGGGTGTGTCCGCCGTTGGATGCTACTAGGCAGGGGCGTTTCTAGGGTCCTTGGAGATCAGTGGCACCTGTGGGCACCAGGCGGGAGGGTGGCAAAAAATGGGCGTGGCCATGCGATGAGTGGGCGTGGCCATGGGTGGGGCCAAATGTACATGAACTTAGCAGCGGTGTAAGCTACGGATAACGGGCCTGCCCATCGAAATATTGGACGGAGCCCCCTGTCCTTTATTTCGATCATTTACAATCAGTATAGGCATAGATCAAAGATGTATACGCACATACAATTTTGATTGGTCAATCACTGACCCCCAATTTCCCACCCCCGTGCAGTAAGTGGGCCAACAGTCAATGAATTTTATGAACAGAGCTAAAATTGGCTAATCAAAATTGTATGTGTGTACCAGGCTTTACAGCTAATACTGTACATACTGAAAGTAGCAGGGATCAGCATACAATACAGCTGGTTTACAATCAATAAAGGCACAGAGTAACACCTTACACTGTACACACTGGAGGTAAATCAGCACACAGTGCAAGCACTAGAGAACAGCGTATACTGTACATACTGTAGGCAGCAGAATTCAGCACACTGCAGCTAGCGTGCCAAAAATATGACGATCACGTTGTGCGGCGTGCTTATCGCGCCGCACCAAAAAATGGGTGGGCCATGGACCAGAATATAGGTGTGGTAACGGGTGGAGACAAATTTACATGAACCTAGCAATGGTGGGACATCAGATTAGGACAGTGGTGGCGAACCTTTTGGAGGCCGAGTGCCCAAACTGCAACCCAAAAGTCACTTACCGGTATCTATCGCAAAGTGGCAACAGCAATTTAAACTAAATACTGTACAAACGTTTTAACTCATACATGAACATTATGGAAAATCCAAGTTGAAAATAAACTGTGAAGATAAACAATTTCATCCATCCTACTCCTGAAAAATGTATTCAATTTTTTAGAACCTCCCAGTTTTATTTTCTGTTTTAAAACGCTAAAAAGGTAGGTTTAATGCTATTGTCTCATATGATAAGGATTCAGCTTTTCCCATAGTCTCGCAGTTAGCAATCATGTGACCCCCAACAAGACATATTCAGCAATCATGAGGCCCCCAACAAATCAGGAGGCCCCCAACAAGACAAATTCAGCAATCATGAGGCCTCCAACAAATCATGAGGCCCCCAACAAGACAAATTCAGCAATCATGAGGCCCCCAACAAGACAAATTCAGCAATCATGAAGCCCCCAACAAATCATGAGGCCCCCAACAAGACAAATTCAGCAATCATGAGGCCCCCAACAAATCATAAGGCTCCCAACAAGACACATTCAGCAGTCATGAGGCACATAAATAGACAGCATTTCACATAAATAGGCAGAATGCCCCCTTAATATGGTAGCCCCCCCAAGTTAGGTAGTGAGTGACAGGGACCCCCAGGTTAGCTAGTGAGTGACAGGCGCCTCCAGTTAGGTAGTGAGTGACAGGGACCCCGATAGTGAGTGACAGGGAGCACCTTTAGGTAGTGAGTGAGTGCCAGGGAGCCCCTTTAGGCAGTGAGTGAGTGACAGGAAGCCCCTTTAGGCAGTGAGTGAGTGCCAGGGAGCCCCTTTAGGCAGTGAGTGAGTGACAGGAAGCCCCTTTAGGCAGTGAGTGAGTGACAGGGAGCCCCTTTAGGGAGTGAGTGAGTGACAGGGAGCCCCTTTAGGGAGTGAGTGAGTGACAGGGAGGCCCTTTAGGGAGTAAGTGAGTGACAGGGAGGCCCTTTAGGGAGTGAGTGAGTGACAGGGAGGCCCTTTAGGGAGTGAGTGAGTGCCAGGGAGCCCCTTTAGGGAGTGAGTGAGTGACAGGGAGCCCCTTTAGGGAGTGAGTGACAGGGAGCCCCTTTAGGGAGTGAGTGAGTGCCAGGGAGCCCCTTTAGGGAGTGAGTGCGTGCCAGGGAGCCCCTTTAGGGAGTGAGTGAGTGCCAGGGAGCCTCTTTAGGGAGTGAGTGAGTGCCAGGGGAGCCCCTTTAGGGAGTGGTTGCGTGCCAGGGAGCCCCTTTAGGGAGTGAGTGCGTGCCAGGGAGCCCCTTTAGGGAGTGAGTGCGTGCCAGGGAGCCCCTTTAGTGAGTGAGTGAGTGAGTGACAGGGAGGCCCCCCCTCTAGCCGCCGCCGCTCCCCCCCTACCTCTCAGCAGACCTCAGGATCAGCGGCGACCCGACCAGATGTACGAGCGGGCGCTGGACGCACCCGCTCGATATGCGGAAGTGATGTCACTTCCGCATATCAGTGCGGGCGCTGGGTCCTAGCGCCCGCACGATTGGTCGCCGGCTCGCCGCCTGATCCTGAGGTCTGAGACTGTCAGTGACGCGGCGGCTGGAGGGAGCCGCTGAGTCTTGACAGAGGGGGCGGCCGGGCGGAGATCCGTGGCACCCCAGGAAAGATTGGGGGCACGTGCCCCCCTAAAACAGGGCTAGCGACGCCCCTGCTACTAGGGATGATCAATGTGATGCAAATATTTCTGAGTTCATGCAGGATTATGTACATTTTGATGCAAATATATGCAGCTTATAAATGGACCAATCAAGTCCCACCCAAGTTTAAACTGGGTCCATTTTGCAAGCTGTATATATTTGCATAACAATTTACATAATTCTGCATGACCACAGAAATATTTGCATCTCATTTATCATCCCTAGTAACAACAGTGTGCGTGTGTGTGTGTGTGTGCGTGCGTGCGGCGTGATTTTTACACACTCGCCCTCAGATCTCTTTCAGATGGGCACCTCACAGTTGGCAAATTCACCGCCTGTCTGCTTCTCTTTTGCATCGGCCGGGCGCTTGTTAGTGCTGGGTACCGGCACTGACAGGCTCGCCTCCCATGGTGAGCAGCTGTGCTCAGATACGACATCTTGTGGTTCTCGGCCATTGGGTAACGTTCCCGTGTGCCAAGTGCTGACATACGTACCATATATACTCGGGTATAAGTCGCAAAATTTAGGACTGATTCAAAGTACAAAAGTGTGTGGGGGGAGGGGGGTCGACTTGTAGTCGCATAGTCCTAAATTTTGCGACTTACAGCCTGAGTGGGGTGAGGGTGTGTGTTATGGATGTGGGGTGTGTGTGGAGGGGTTACTCACCATCCATCGCTGGGCGCAGTGTCCTCTCTTCTCCCTCACTCGCGCGTCTACCCCCTTAAGAGATGGTCCGGTCATGTCACATGACGTCGGGAGCGGAAGTTACCGCGCGAGTGGAGGAGAAGCGAGCAGAAGAGAGGAGACTGCTCCCAGCGGTGGATGGTGAGGGGAGACTGCTGCAGCGGCGGGGAGAGCGGGCATGGAGGCAAACATCCCACCTTCCCACAGCCTCTATCCTCCATCTACTTTCTTTTACCATGCATCCCCTTGTGCTGATACCAGCGTCTCCTGTGATGATGTCATCACAGGAAACGCTGGTATCAACGCATGGGATGCCTGGGAGAGGAAGTAGATGGAGGATAGAAGGTGAGATGTTTGCCTCCATGCCCGCTCTCCCCACCGCTGCAGCCTATACATGGGGGCAACTGTACTGGCTACCTACCGATGCTAGGGGCTACTATACTGGCTAAATACCTATGCTACTGGCAACTATACTGGCTACCTACCTATGCTACTGGCAACTATACTGGCTACCTACCTATGCTACTGGCAACTATACTGGCTACCTACCTATGCTGATGGCAACTATACTGGCTACCTACCTATGCTACTGGCAACTATACTGGCTACCTACCTATGCTACTGGCAACTATACTGGCTACCTTCCTATACTGGGGGCAACTATACCTGGCTGCCTACCTATGCTGGCTACCTATACTGGAGGCAGATACCTGACTAGCTTACCTATAGACTTACCTATAGACTTATACTTGAATAATTGGAAAAATCCACCTTGTGAGGGTCAAATTTTGGGGGTCGACTTATACACGGGGTCGACTTGTATCCGAGTATATACGGTAATGTTGCAACCTCTGGCATTCGGCTGCATTTAAATTGCACCCGAATAGTGCACTGCCCTGAAGGAGTGTATTCAAGTGCAGCTGTCTGCTCAGTGTAGATGCATTTCTGCCTTCTGCATCTAACCATCAGTCACACACTGCCTCTCCGCCCACACCTAGCAAGGCAAGTAAGACAAGACACAGAACATTTATTTTGCGCTTTTCTCCTGGTGAACTCAAAGCTCCAGAGCTGCACGTTCTATAGGCAGCAGCAGTGTTGTGCTGCCCATACACGGTACAATAAAAACGTTCAATTTTCCCGTTTATTCGATCTAAATGATCGAATTGAATGAAGAAAGAATCTTTTTTTTTCAATCAAGAAATTCGAATGATTATCCCGTTTTTTCGAGAAAAATCTGATCGGACATGCTGGAAAATTTTTGATGATTGTGTGTTGTAATTGTTTCATGCATGTTAAATTGTATGAAAAGATCATTTAGATCCTAATTGTAAGAATTGTTTCAAAGACTGTAATCTTTATTTGCATTATCTTCATAACAAGATTAAAGGGAAGGTTCAGGCTGAGGGGGAAAAAAAATGAAAATCAAAATCCACTAACTTGGGGCTTCCTCCAGCCCGTGGCAGGCAGGCGGTGCCCTCGGCGCCGCTCCGCAGGCTCCCGGTGGCCGACCCGAACTGGCCAGGCCGGCGGCCAGGTCGGGCTTCATCTGCGCTCCAATCTATGTTTCACGCGGGCACGATGACGTCGTCGGACGTCCTCCGGGCTGTACTGCGCAGGCTCAGAACTACTGGCCAGGTCGGGTCGGCCACCGGTAGCCTGCGGAGCGGCGCCGAGGGCACATCCTGCCTGCCACGGGCTGGAGGAAGCCCCAAGTAAGGGCCCGTTCACACTGCACGCGTTTCCAGCCGCGTTTTGGAAACGCGTGCAGGTGGCCAAAACGCACGACATCACACTGCATGCGTTCCGGACCTGTGCGGTCCGGGAACGCATGCTGCACGCAGATTTTGCAAAAACGCGTGGCTGTCCCATTCACTTTTCAGTGATGGGATCAGCCACGCAACGCACACAAACGCGGATGGCCATGCGTTCGTACGCGTTGCGGTCCGCACGCGTTCCGCACGCATAGCCATCCGCATTTCTGATCTGAACGGGCCCTAAGTGGATTTTGATTTTCATTTTTTCCCCCTCAGCCTGAACCTTCCCTTTAAAGATTAAATATTGAAGTATGTGTATGATTATTATCATTTTATTACAATTATATGTTTTTTTACTAAAGTAAAGTAAGTTTGTCCTCATCAAGGAGAGTCCACAGGTACAATGTGAATGCAATTTTGGCCTTCTTCCTGTTAGTCAATAGAGCCATTTGTAATGGCTCTGTGGTAAAAATTCCCTCAGCACAAAAAAAAAAAACCCCACTGTGAGGTAAAACACACCTTTTTCTCTCTATCTTTTTGCTCAATTTGAATTTTCTGCATATTCAATCATTTTCCCTGGATTTTCAGCCTAATCAAACGTCCGTGTATGGTACCTCGAAAACAACTATGCAATTTTTTTCGATCTAATGGGATAATCGAACGTATTTATCTAATCGGGAAAAAAACATTGTACCATGTATGGGCACCATTAGGGAGGCTTGGCAAGGTCTTCTTACTGAATAGGTTTTGTATACGCTATTCTCAAAAGTCCACCACCAAAGCACCATAAAAATAGATGCACTTACCAAATCCTCACAGACCTTAAAGGGACACTTAAGTCAAACAAAAAAAAATGAGTTTTACTCACCTAGGGCTTCCAATAGCCCCCTGCAGCTGTCCGGTACCCTCGCCGTCTCCCTCCGATCCTCCTGGCCCCGCCGGCAGCCACTTCCTGTTTCGGTGACAGGAGCTGACAGGTTGGGGACGCGAGTGATTCTTCGTGTTCCCAGACACATTAGCACCCTCTATGCTGCTGTATGGTATATGATATATGCTATAGCAGCTTAGATGGCGCTATTGTGGCCAGTAACGCGAAGAATCACTCGCGTCCACAGCCTGTCAGCTCCTGTCACCGAAAAAGGAAGTGGCTGCCGGCGGGGCCAGGAGGATCGGAGGGAGACGGCGAGGGTACCAGACAGCGGCAGGGGGCTATTGGAAGCCCTAGGAGAGTAAAACTCATTTTGTTTTTGTTTGACTTAAGTGTCCCTTTAATTACAGGGTCTGTAACATAGCATCATAAGGTCAGCGGCCGGTATCCTCCCAGCTGGCCTCCTCTTCCCATATAGGTATCCACAATCATATACAGGTTCTCATATGCAGTGGTTCCCCAATACATGCATGAAAGATAATGATAAACTCATCTAAGCGTATCACTCTCAGGTTTAATAGCAATTCCGTAAAAAACAAACAAACAATAAAAGGTCACTCACATCAGGGTCCTTGTAACAGGGACCCAAAGCAGATAACAGCATATATGTATCACAGGACGCCGTCCAGCCAAATGTCCGCCTTGCCCGACCGGTTTCACTGCTATCGTTTCCTCCAGGGCCGTGGAGTCGGAGTCGAGGAGTCGGAGTCGGGGTAATTTTGGGCACCCGGAGTTGGAGTCTGAGTCGTTGATTTCATAAACTGAGGAGTCGGGAGTCGGATGATTTTTGTACAAAATCCACAGCCCTGTTAAATATTAGACTGAGTAGTCGGAGTCTGAGACATTTTGGGTACCCGGAGTCGGAGTTGGAGTCGTGGTTTCAGAAACTGAGGCGTTGGAGTCGGAAGATTTTTGTACCAACTCCACAGCCCTGGTTTCCTCAGGGGCTAAAAAATCATATGGCTGTATTTGCAATATATATACCTATTTACCTTTTCAGGGAGGAGTTCGTCAAAAAAGCCCCGCCGCACGGCCACTAGGAACTTCCTATAGTATGGCGCTATGTTCCACGCACCTCACTTCCGCTCTGCCGGAGATGGCTTACGAGCGGAGAGTGCGCAGTAAACAAAGGACGTCAGGAAGAGGGATATGCGTCCATACGTACGCATCCCCTCAAGGCGTCTAGTGTCAATGGTGCCCATAATTCGGCGCATCAACAATAATGAATCAAACTTTAACAATTTTAAAAAATTTTGTCCCACAACGGCCACATCATCAATAAAAAATTAATGTAATCAAAAAGATGAAAATCCGAACAGAATTAACTGTAAAGGGACATATGGATAAACGGCATCCTGTTTACAATCAAATCATTACAGCAACCCTACACCCCCATCTTCTGGTCAAAATCTATTACTACATACTGAATGAAAACAAATGTAGATTAAATTGTCATACAGTAGAAATGAAACAATTCAAGTCCAGCTCAATATTTAAACCCAGGGGGGGACATGCAATTTAGCTCATATATCCATTTAGTTTCAAGTTTAGATACCGCCCTTATTTTATTAGAGAGCCTTCAATTATTTATATATTTTTGAATACCACAAAAAATTAGACCCAATGGATCCCTACGATGTCTCAATCTGAAGTGATCTGAAACCGAATGACCCTCAAACCCATTTTTAATATTATTCACATGTTCCCCCAAGCGTTCTTTCAATTTTCTCTTAGTCCTACCCACATATTTGAGGCCACAGAGGCAAATTAGCAAATACACCACATATTTAGACTCCAGTGATGAATTCCTTAATTTCATATGTATCAGAAAAAGAAGTTTGCTTTCTAGGAGTCTGAATACATGTAGTGCATGCTGTGCACTTTCTACACTTAAAAAAAAACCTTTTTCCCCAAAAAAACTTAGAGGAACTCCAGTGAAAATAATGTAGTAAAAAAAGTGCTTCATTTTTTACCATAATTATGTATAAATGATTTAGTCAGTGTTTGCTCATTGTAAAACCTTTCCTCTCCCCGATTTACATTCTGACATTTATTACGTGGTGACATTTTTACTGTGGGCAGGTTATGTAGCTGCTCCTAGCTGTTTTGGCTGTTAGAGACAGCTGTAAACAGCTAATTCCAGTCTGTGAACATTGTTACATTGTGGCAGTTTGCCCAGAGTACCGCGGTACTCAGAGCTTCTTGTGGGAGGGGTTTCAGCACAAAATCAGTCATACAGCGCCCCCTGATGGTCTGTTTGTGAAAATCATATTTCTCATGTAAAATGGGGTATCAGCTACTGATTGGGATAAAGTTCAATTCTAGGTTGGAATTTCTCTTTAATCCCCTATAGTGTGGTTGGTCTTTGGCACTACCTTTTATCATATCCTTGATATTAGGTGCCCTTCTATAAATCACTTCTGGTCATTTGGGTATTAATGGGCCCAAAATCGGATCCTCAGTTAATATCGGCCAATGTTTATTCAAAATTTTCTTTATTTTATTATGTTGCACACTATAATCAGTCACGAAAGGACAAAATAAAGTTTTCTTCACTAGAGTTGGGCCGAACAGTTCGCCTGGCGAACCTCTCTGGGCCTCTTACTACTTCCGGGTCGCAATGACCCGGAGTAGTACGCCTGCGCTGCCCGGCGGAGCGCGTCCTAGATCGCGCTCCTGTTGCCGGGCGCTCTCTGCGCATGAGCGTGACGTCACTCATGACGTCACGCACATGCGCAGAGAGTGCCCGGCAACGGGAGCGCGATCTAGGACGCGCTCCGCCGGGCAGCGCAGGCGTACTACTCCGGGTCATTGCGACCCGGAAGTAGTAAGAGGCCCATGAATTTAGAGATGTTCGCCGGCGAACGGTTCGGGAACTGTTCGCCACATCTCTATTCTTCACATCATTTCTTTTCTCTTCCAGAAGTAGGGACCTATCTGTTGCCAAAACATCTCTTTCTACTTTCTCCAAGTCACATCTCTTGTATCCTTTTGGAATAAAATCATTGCGGTCCGTGGGTTTGAAAATCGGCGTCCTGTGATACATATATGCTGTTAGCTGCTTTGGGTCCCTGTTACAAGGACCCTGATGTGAGTGACCTTTTATTGTTGTTTTTTTTTTTTTTTTTTTTTTTTTACGGAATTGCTATTAAACCTGAGATTGATACGCTTAGATGAGTTTATCAATATCTTTCATGGATGTATTGGGGAACTGTAACGATTGTGGAATTCTCTCCGTGATCAGTGCACAGGATGTGCGCTGACACTGCGGAAATCCTCCACAAACGTATAATTTGCGGGAACCCAGCAGAAGGTGCAATGCACCTGTAGAGGGAAATTCCTGTCGGCAGGTGGAGCTGTGGAGTGCAGAGGAACAGCTCCTCTGCCCTACCACACACGCCAGACAGGAATTGTACGAAGGGAAGAAACGCAATCGCAAGAGAGGCGACTGAGAATGAGCACAGAGACAGATTGTATGTGTGTGCACCAAACTAGTCGCCAACCCGTGACGGTGTACACACCACAGCAGACATGAAGTAGGAACGCGATCGCGAGAGGTGCGATCGCCAGACGTGACACAAGGCTACAGCAAGGCGGAGCACGAGAGTAGCAAAGGCACAGCAAATCATACAATGAGGAGACAAGGAAAATAACAAACGCTAACTGAACGCGAACACCACACTCATTCGCAACAGTGCACGCGTTCATGCGCGGTCTCCACGTGATAAGCACAATAGAGACAAGCACGCCTAACTAACCACTGACAGACAAATATGAAACAGAGGACGCGAGCGCTTGCTTAACGGTTACCTCACCGAGCCTCCAGCAAGCGTTCGTAGCTGACAAGACAGACACACGAAAACAGGGACAAGCGAGAGATAGGATCCACAGCACTAGCGAAAAGAGGCCAGTGCGATCCAGGGAGACAGAGAGATGGAGATCAGACGGATCCACAGCACTAGCGCTAGGCGAGTGCAATCCAGGCAAGACAGATAGAGGAGATAGCTGGTAGCAACCGCTGCTCCAGCTATACTCCAAGAACAAAGATCAGAACGACCTCCTGTCGACCACCGCAGGGACAGGACAATCGCAACAGACAAACAAAACAGATATGCAATCCTGACTGCACTAGGGAACCTGCCGAGTACAGTCCCAGCAATTACTCTAAGCTACTATTCAAACAATGAGCAAGGCTGACACTCTCCAGAGTGTTTCACAGGAAGAATCCTTATGACCAGCAACTTACTGTGGGAATCATAGCTCTTTATAGAGCAAGCCCACAAAGGATGTGGCTAGGCAATCTGCATGACAAACATATGCAAATTCCTCAGCAGCAAGCTGCACAACTGACAAAAGGTCTCTCTTCCAGAGACCTGCAGAATGCAGACCTGAACAGTGGTCAAAAGGCTGCCTACCTGCGCAGGCAGCCACGTGGATCCTCACAGTACCCCCCCCCCCCCTCTAGGGTCGGATTCCAGACGACCCTCTAACCTGAAATTTGCAAAAGACTCTAACTGAAGACTCATGAAGGTCAGGACAGCCCGACAAGGCCCAATTCCAGAGTCAGTCCAGCCGAAACCGACCTCATCAGAAGCAAACGCCACTGAAACATGCCGATCAGTACTACCAGTCTCAGTATAACACCCATCAGGACTGTGAACGCCAGAGAAGAAGCCATCGACACCCTCCAGACAATACCCACCACCTTCCAAGGAGCGTCCGAAAATACCAAACCTGCCACAATACCTGTTCGAAGTGTCCCTTACAACACAAAAGCCACTGTTGTTCTTATCCAGGGTACCAAGCAAACTTTCTCCCGGAATCTCCCAGAACCCCTCGAAGCTCCACAGAGATCCCAAGAGGGCAGAACCATCACCAGGCTCACATGGAGAATTATCAAGAACCCCCATGGAACCAATGACAATTCCAGATTCAGAATTACGAGGACACCCATCAAGATCAAGACTTTCAGGGACCACTTCTGGGCATGCAAGCAGGCAGGCCATATCAGAGCATGTCTCCACCGAGGAAGCATCTGAGCATGCTGGTAACCGAGGCACACTTGGGCTTTCTGGGTCACAGAGCACATTGGGGTACACCAGCATAGGAGAAACCTCAGAACATGTCGGGGAACTGCCAACCTCAGAGCCCGGCACGACAGGACCAAAACCAGCACCGGGCAGAGAATCATCATGAGCAGTGGTCTCAAGCACAGGACTTTCAAAAGAAGGCTTGGACTCAAACCTAGAAATCTCTGTGACAATAATATCATCATTGACTACATATGAGTGAAGCTCCACCAGAGCTGCAAAGGTAGTCAGCACAACAGCAATGCCTACTGAAGTGGGCAGCACCTCAGAAGGACTTGGGGGGCAGGAGACATCTCCTACAAGTTCTGGACCCTTTGGGAGGAACTCGGAGGTCTCCAGGAAATCAGGCAAGACCTCAGGAACATCAGTTTTCAAGTTTTCTAAGAAGGATTCTGTACTATCCATGTTACAGGGCAAAACTGGAACTTTATTTTGTGAACAGGGCAGATGTCCCAGGGAAGGTTCCACCATAAACTGAGACTGAATTTCATCATCATGAGCGGAACGTACAGAATAATTTGCTGGAACACACACTGACTCCCTAACTTTGACTGCTACACAGAATTCTGGGTGCAGTGAGATCAAACTAGCTTGCAACTCCAAAACTGCAGAAAAACAGGTGAGTATAGTAGCAATACCTAGACGAGCCCCTAGGGACACTGCAGGAGACTCTAAACAAGGCCATCTTAACTCATCCAGAGTACAGGGTGCAGAATCAGCATTTTCCTCAGAACAAGAAAGGGATTCACAAATGTCAGTGTGATTGGTCATCATATTGTTATTCATGGTACAGGGCAGGCTCAGAGAAACTTTCTCTGGACCCAGCAAAGATGTTTCAGAGTCAGATTCGCAAAACCGAAGCGCTGTCTCACTCTTAGATTCGGCTAACAATGTCAAATCCGAGGAGCCAGAACGCAAAACTTGCGAATCAAAAATCGCTTCAGGTTGTGAAACTGACGCTTCCATAGCGCAAACCTCCGCGATCTGCGGGGCAGACTGTAAGGCGTTCAGGACAGAAACACCGGAGCAACTGTCACTAGACAACGGGCCCTTACAGGTGTGAACAGGGTGAGAAATAGCAACAACATCAGGAAAAACTTTATTAGACATATTAATTTTACTTTTGATGCTGCATAATTTAGGAACTTTCCCCATAGCAGTATCACAGATAGAAGATCCCAAAGATCTGTCTCCAAATGACAAGGGGTCCCACACATCCCTGAGAAAACTGGTACATCCATGCCGATCACAATCTGCAGGAACATCCGAGAAACAGGCATCAGATCGCACAGATTCAAACTGCACGCAGTCAGGAGAGAACCCTCCAGGATTCGCACAGGAATCAACCACAGTGGCACACCCACTCATTTCAGATCGCACAATGTCAACACTCACATGCTTTACCCCAGAAAGGCAGGAACAATCATCCGACAACGATGTCTCTTTATTGGAATCAATTGGTCGGTATGTGTGCAACTCATCCAAAATCGTCTGCCATACATAAATCATCAGATCCACATCACCCTCGTCACATTCATTGGAATCAATCAAAAGGTACATAGAATCGAAACAATCATTCAAGACATCTTCGCTTTTTGCGTTGTAAAAATCGCAAAAGGCTTTCCAATCAAAATCAAATTCCTCCATCAAGGCCCCAATGTCCCATGAGGCAAATGGAGGTTCAAACAGGCCAGTATCCAGATAATCTCCATATGGGTGGAGTTCAGGAACAAGAACAGATTTTTTAACTGCTTTAATATAGTGGGCGATCCTACCTATAGTAGGATCCACACAAGCTTTGGATTGAGGCAAAAAACCCGGAGACAGATCAACATCATGGTAAACATCATTATCATACTGAATGGTTTTGCACATTTCAGACTTGACAGAAATAACCTTTTTAGTTGTGGTTGCTATGGGCAATGGATCTTTCCGCTGAAAAGCCTTCCTAGATTTTTTACGTTTAGAGGCTTTGGATGGCTGCTGTTTGGAAGAGGATGAGCTGTTAATGCAAATCTTTGCAGGCTGAGAGATTTTACACTGAGTAGATGGAACAGCTGATTGAGCTGCCGACAACAACTCGTTAAGGGGATATGGTAACTGAGGTAGTCTCAGCCAATTATGAATTGTAAATGCCAAAAATTCCAGGGGTCTTTGACTCAGGGTGGTATGATCTAACACATCATAAGCCCACTTTAACATTTCGCCCCCAAACAGAAGGTAGGCCATTTGGGGTGCCCTGGTAGATACTGGGGTGCATTGGAATTCAGGATTCATTAAAAGTTTAGTGCACTCAGACAAAAATTCATCCACTGTTTCAGGTTCAAGATTTTTAAATCTCTTAAAGGTACAGGAGCCATACTCGACAAAATCATACAAATCGGAAATTCCCTCTACGCTGGGAATTTTGGTTTGGCTGGTCATACTGTAACGATTGTGGAACTGCGGAAATCCTCCACAAACGTATAATTTGCGGAAACCCAGCAGAAGGTGCAATGCACCTGTAGAGGGAAATTCCTGTCGGCAGGTGGAGCTGTGGAGTGCAGAGGAACAGCTCCTCTGCCCTACCACACACGCCAGACAGGAATTGTACGAAGGGAAGAAACGCAATCGCAAGAGAGGCGATTGAGAATGAGCACAGAGACAGATTGTATGTGTGTGCACCAAACTAGTCACCAACCCGCGACAATGCACACACCACAGCAGACATGAAGTAGGAACGCGATCGCGAGAGGTGCGATCGCCAGACGTGACACAAGGCTACAGCAAGGCGGAGCACGAGAGTAGCAAAGGCACAGCAAATCATACAATGAGGAGACAAGGAAAATAACAAACGCTAACTGAACGCGAACACCGCACTCATTCGCAACAGTGCACGCGTTCATGCGCTGTCTCCACATGATAAGCACAATAGAGACAAGCACGCCTAACTAACCACTGACAGACAAACATGAAACAGAGGACGTGAGCACTTGCTTAACGGTTACCTCACCGAGCCTCCAGCAAGCGTTCGTAGCTGACAAGACAGACACACGAAAACAGGGACAAGCGAGAGATAGGATCCACAGCACTAGCGAAAAGAGGCCAGTGCGATCCAGGGAGACAGAGAGATGGAGATCAGACGGATCCACAGCACTAGCGCTAGGCGAGTGCGATCCAGGCAAGACAGTTAGAGGAGATAGCTGGTAGCAACCGCTGCTCCAGCTATACTCCAAGAACAAAGATCAGAACGACCTCCTGTCGACCACCGCAGGGACAGGACAATCGCAACAGACAAACAAAACAGATATGCAATCCTAACTGCACTAGGGAACCTGCCGAGTACAGTCCCAGCAATTACTCTAAGCTACTATTCAAACAATGAGCAAGGCTGACACTCTCCAGAGTGTTTCACAGGAAGAATCCTTATGACCAGCAACTTACTGTGGGAAACATAGCTCTTTATAGAGCAAGCCCACAAAGGATGTGGCTAGGCAATCTGCATGACAAACATATGCAAATTCCTCAGCAGCAAGCTGCACAACTGACAAAAGGTCTCTCTTCCAGAGACCTGCAGAATGCAGACCTGAACTGTGGTCAAAAGGCTGCCTGCCTGAACAGGCAGCCATGCGGATCCTCGCAGGAACCACTGCATATGATTGTGGATACCTATATGGGAAGAGGAGGCCAGCTGGGAGGATACCGGCCGCTGACCTTATGATGCTATGTTACAGACCCTGTAATTAAGGTCTTTAAGGATCTGGTAATCGCATCTATTTTTATGGTGCTTTGGTGGTGGACTTTTGAGACTAGCGCCGAAGGTTCTATATATGTTTCTGGAGGACACTATACTGGAGTGTTGGACTTTGGCTGCTTTCTAATTCAAGAATTATTATTTCATTTTAAATGGTTGCGCTGATATAAACATACATATTGAATAGGTTTTGGCTTACTGAACAGGAAGAACTGAGATTCAAACCCTGGTCTCCTGTGTCAGAGGCAGAGCCTTTAACTTGTGCACTGTCAGACTATCTACCAATACACTATCAGACTGGTCTCACACTACCAGTACACCAGCCACAGCTTTAAAGAGGAGCTGTCAGCCATATTATCTCAGAAAAAACACTATATAAGTAGATAAATACTTGCTCTACTTACTGTACATAACATGTATTGCACTGTCCAAGTTTTGATTTTAGTGATTCTTCTACAGTAAAAAAAAAGAAAATCCTTATTAGCATTTCCCATTTGAACTGTGGCTATT
The DNA here is from genome assembly GCF_040937935.1 of Hyperolius riggenbachi. NCBI lineage: Eukaryota > Metazoa > Chordata > Amphibia > Anura > Hyperoliidae > Hyperolius > Hyperolius riggenbachi. Next base: position 275,077,911 of record NC_090653.1, read on the forward strand.
TTGAAGCCAATCCTGATGTAATTTCCTCCTTTACTCTACTCTGCCTGATTGTTTATGCATTGCTTTCACTCCACTATGGAAAGTGCATTGTCTCAGCATGAGACATATTGGCCAATCAGAGAGGAACAGAGGTGCGGGAGGGGAAAACAGGAGGGAAAGAGGCTTCAGCAACTCAGGCTGCATTAGTTAGGGGAAAGAAGAGAGGCAAAAAAGGACAACCCAGCATGCCCTGCAACTTCCTTTGTGCAGCAATGTACCAAATATGAGTCAGGTAAACTGGGGAATGATCATTTATCAACAAGAAAAGTAATAGTGATTTTCAAGAGAACCCGAGGTGGGTTCTAAGAATTCTATTAGCACACAGAGGCTGGGTCTGCATATAATACCCAGCCTCTGTTGCTATACTGTCTCCCCACAGCCCCCCCCCCCCCCCCCCCGCGCTCTGCTGTTCCCCATATATCAAACGCCGTACTAGCGAGATCTGTTAACCCTGTGTGTGTGAGAGAAAGTCCCGTGTCTGACTGAAGTGCAGAGAAGAGCAGAGGAAATGTAACTTGTTATAAACATTTTTAATTGTCTGTGACCAGTGCTGCTCGGATACCCCTTTTCAAAATCCGATTTCGATTTGGATCCGGATACCCAGATATCCGATCCAGGTCGGATATCAGAGTTCAAAATTTTCTGATCCGAATTGGATATCTGCCCTCAGTATCCAGGGTATCCCGGCGGATTCGAATATCTGGATCAAAAACCGGAAGTGGCCTTTAAATTGCTTTAAAAAATGTTTTTTTTAAATAAATGAGGCATGTAGCATCATTATTTGTTACAGGGAAACACTAATTGATGATGTGGGGACTTAAAATCACCCCCCAAAAATAAACAAAATGGCTGTCAATTAACATCAGGGCTTGGTTCCAGACAGCGGTCGTGCAGCCCACATTGTGTCCAAAGTCCAACCGCACAACTGGGACATGACAGTTTTCAGGCCGGACACTTCCAAAAAAATTAAACAGCAATTGTGTTCAGATAATCACTATGGCACCTAGTGTTGGTACCACGGCACAGGTAAAACATTAAAAAGGAGAGGTTCCAGGAAGCGGTCGTACTGCCGCAGTTGGGGCCTCCCCACAACTTGGACAGCACAGACACCTCCAAAAAAATTACACAGCAATTGTGTTCAGATAATCACCATGGCACCTAGTGTTGGTAGTACCACGGCTGTAAAAAAATTTGAACCTGGCTTATCAATGAAGATGGAGGGAGCCAGGAGGTTGTGGTGGTAAAGGGTGGTGGTAAGGCAGGCATAGTGATTCCCACTCAGCCACTTCATTTCCCCCTCTTGCCAACAACATGGGCCAGGAACTTACCAACCACCCAAGCCTGGTTCATTTTCAGAAAAGTCAGTCTATCCACAGACTGGGTGGACAGACGAGCGCTTTTTGGTGACCACGCCACCAGCCGCAATGAAGCACCTTTCTGACAGCATGCTGGAAGGCGGGCAGGACAGCACTTCCAGGGCGTACTGCGCCAGCTCGCTCCAGATATCCAGGTGCTTGACCCAGTAATCCAAGGGGTCCACAGGGGTGTCGGTGTTAAGCCCGCTGTAGGACCCCATGTAGTCGCCCACCATCCAGGTCAGGTGCTGGTTCTGGCTTTGAGAGCCGGATGCTGCTGCAGGCACCGCCTCTGTAGGCAGTGGTACTGGCGTGGCGTAGAGCGCCTTTGTCAGAGGCAGCAGGTTTGTTGGGCGCCTGCTACTGGTGGATGCAGGCACCTGCTGCTGTGCTTGCTGGACTGTGACAGCAGGGGAGGTGGGAGTCTGTGGGGAAGGCTTCCTCCAAGCGCCGAACCAGAATCCGCTGCAAGTCCCTCATTCGGCGCACAGGGTCTCCTCCTACAGGCAGGAACTGAGCCAGTTTCTCTTTCTGCTGTGGGTCTAGCATCAGGGTGATCCAGATGTCCTCCCGAGCACGCATCTGCTTCACCCTTGGGTCACTGCGCAGGCACTGCAGCATGTGCGCTGCCATGGGGAAGAGGGATGCCATCTCTGCCGACACATCATCTTCTGCCCCGCTGACAGTGCTGTCCTCCTCCTCTGATTCCTGATCCTCCTCCTGCTCTCTCCACCCCCGCACCACTGCAGCTGCACTCCACTGTGCCCCCTCCTTTTCATGGTCAGGGACCTCCAACTCCTCAAACAGCAAGTCCTCCTCAACCTCCTCCTCCTGCCGCACAGAGGTGGACTGTGCAGGTGGCTGCTGCTCCTGCTGGATCAATGCTGCCTCTCCCACTTCTAGCAGAGCATCGAGGGTCTTGTCCAGCATGCACACCATGGTCACCCTCTCACACAGCGACGCATGGTCCCGGCTGACCATGTTGGTGGCCTCCAGGAAGGGTGCCAGCACCAAGCACACCAGCTGCATTTTTCCCCACTCAGCAGGGTGGATGATGTCCGGGAGGTAGGTGGTGCCGGTCCCGGACAAGTTGGCCTCCATGGTGGCTTTGGCCAGGTAGTCGTTGACCGCCCGCTTTTGTTCAACCAGATGAACCAACATTGCCAGGGTGGAATTCCAGCGTGTTGGAACGTCTATGATGAGCCGGTGTCATGGGAGGTTCAGCTCCAGCTGCACAATTTCCAGGGATGCTGTGGCACCACCAAAGCGGCGAAAATGACCCACTGTTTTCCTTGCCGCTCCCAAAAGAGTGTCCAACCCCTGGTAGGTGCGCAGGAATTTCTGCACCACCAGGTTCAGGACGTGGGCAAGACAGGGGATGTGGTTGAGGTTTCCCCAGCGGATGGCGGCAACCAGGTTGGCTCCATTGTCGGCCACCACCTCTCCGACTTTCAGGCCTCTGGGGGTCAGCCAACTCCTCTCCTGCTCTTGGAGTTTGGCCAGGACGTGGTCTGCCGTAAGTTGGTTTTTCCCCAGGGTGACCATCTGCAGCAGCGCTTGGCAGTGGCGGGCCTTCACGCTGCTGCTGAGGCGGGGGTGTTTGGTGGCGGGTTTGCCGGAGCATGGAACTGGATCAGAGCTGGAACCTGCTGCACTTCCCCTAACACTGCTGTGGGGTGGCACCACCCACTGGGGTGATGATGCTGCTGTCCCCTCTTCACCCTCTTCCACCAAACTGACCCAGTGTGCAGTGAAAGAGAGGTATCGGCCTATCCCAAACCGGCTTGACCATGAGTCCATGGTCACATGGACGCGTGCACCCACTGCATGGTCAAGCCCACGTTCCACGTTGGCCTTCACAAACTGGTGCAGTGCTGGGATGGCAGTGCGTGCCGGCTGGGGATTGGCCAATCCGGCGCTGTGCACTGCAGGAGCGCACGCATCTGGCTCCCCTCCTGCAAAAACGAGTACGGGAGGAGCTGGGAGGACATGGCCCAGGTAAGCAAGCCGTTCAGCTAGCGTATGCGACGGCTGCCGGGGGGCTGAGCCCTGACCACGAACAACTTACTCAGCAGGGTCTGGTGGTGGTGGCATTTTGTGCTTGCACGGGAAGGCGAGGAGGAAGCAGAGGAGACCACTGAGGAGGACTGGTTGCCTGAACAGGCCTCAGTGTCAGCAGGAGTGGCAAAGGGGGTTATGGTGCTCTGACCACTGCAAGGGCCAGCGCCAGCTTCCTTCAGCCTCTTGAATTCCTTGTGTTCAGGTTTGTGCTTATTGAAAAGATGATTTATGAAGCTGGAGTTGCCATTTTTGGAGGGGTTAGACCCTCTGCTCATCTTCACAAGCCACAAACTTGCTTTCCAGTGAGGGCAGATGAAAAAACTGCCATATTGGGGATTGCAATTTGCCCTGCCCCTTATGTCGCTCAGAATGGGATGCTGCTGCTGCAGCAGGCTGTGGGTCACGCATTCCATGCCCACTGCTGCTCCTGCCAATTCCTGCAATGCTGATCCTCCGTGCCAGACCCACTGAATCATCCTCTTCCTCAGAGTCAGAGCTGACATGTTCCCCCTACTGTGGATGGTAGTCCTGGTCCTTCATCTCGTCATCATCAACATCAAACTCCCCCTCCTCGAACAACTGCTGGGATGATGAGCCCGTCCCAAACGCCTCTTCTGTTGACACATCATGGACGACAGACTCCCCTCCAACTACTACTGTCACCATCTCAGACTCTTCCACAAAGCCCATTACGTCCAGAATGTGTTTTTTAGGTCTGGTGGTGGCCTGCTCGTCATCCACCATCAGCTACATCCAGGCACGTGCACAGGGGGGTGCTCTGGGTGCCCAGGCACCCCCCTTTTTAAAATCTTCAAAAAAGGCCACTCTCGCCGTGCAAAGTAAGCTCCGCTCCTGACCGCGATAAGCCCCGCCCACCCGCGGGAGGCTCCGCCCCCAGCCTGGGACACTTTCAAGTGAAGAGGCCCAGACAGGAATCCTAGTGTGGCATACTAACCTCTCCCTCCACCTAGGACCCATACTGACCTCTACCTCCCCCAGCACCCATAGTGACCTCTCCCTCCACCTAGTACCCAGTGACCACTCCCTTCCCTAGCAGTCACAGTGACCTCTCCCTCCACCTAGGACCCATGCTAACCTCTCCCAACCCAGTACCCACAGTGACCTCTCCCTCCCCCAGCACCCACAGTGACCTCTCCCTCCACCTAGCACCCACAGAGACCTCTCCCTCCACCTAGCACCCACAGTGACCTCTTTCTTACCCAGCACCCACAGTGACCTCTCCCTCCACCTAGCACCCACAGTGACCTCTCCCTCCACCTGGGACCCATAGTGACTTCTCCCTCCCCAGTACCCACAGTGACCTCTCCCTCCCCCAGCACCCACAGTGACCTCTCCCTCCACCTAGCACCCACAGAGACCTCTCCCTCCACCTAGCACCCACAGAGACCTCTCCCTCCACCTAGCACCCACAGTGACCTCTCCCTCCATCTAGCACCCACAGTGACCTCTCCCTCCATCTAGCACCCACAGTGACCTCTCCCTCCATCTAGCACCCACAGTGACCTCTCCCTCCACCTGGGACCCATAGTGACCTCTCCCTCCACCTAGCACCCACAGTGACCTCTCCCTCCACCTAGCACCCACAGTGATCTCTCCCTCCACCTAGGACCCATAGTGACCTCTCCCACCACCTAGGACCCATAGTGACCTCTCCCTCCACCTAGGACCCATAGTGACCTCTCCCTCCACCTAGGACCCATAGTGACCTCTCCCTCCCCCAGCACCCACAGTGACCTCTCCCTCCACCTAGCACCCACAGTGATCTCTCCCTCCACCTAGGACCCATAGTGACCTCTCCCTCCCCCAGCACCCACAGTGACCTCTCCCTCCACCTAGCACCCACAGTGACCTCTCCCTCCCCAGCTCTAGCAGTGATCCTGCCTACCCCAGCACCCACACTGACCTATCCCTCCCCCAGCACCCACAGTGATTTTTCCCTCCCCCAGTGGCTACCCTCCTGTCCCCTGCAGCACCCACAGGGACCTCCCATCCCAAAAGCAGCACCTACAGTGACCTCTCCCATTGCCAGCACCCACAGTGGCTTCTCCCAACACCCAGCATCCACTCCCTCCTCCAGTAACCACACTGACTTCTCCCAGCACCCACAGTGGCCTACCCTTCCCCCAGCACCTACACTTACCTCTACCTCCCTTAGCAGCAACTATGCCATTCATAGCAGCACCCAAAGTGACCTCCCACCCCCTGCACCCACATTGACCTCTACCTCCCGAGACCCACAGTGATCTTCCCCAAAGGACCCACACTGACCTCCCTTTCCTCCAGCACCCATACTGACCTCTACTTTCCACAGCACCCACAGTTACTTCTCCCCCCAGCACCCACAGTGACCTACCCTTCCCCCATCAACCATACTGACCTCGAACTCCCCTAGCAGCAACTATGCCATTCATAGCAGTACCCACAGTGGCCTCCCACCCCCTGCACCCACAGCAATCCCACCAATATTCAGCACCCACATTACACTCAACCAGTAACCCCCACTATAGCAAGCACCCAGTACTTGCACCAAGCACCCTGCACCCAATACTCACATCTAGCCTCAATATGGCACTTAGTACTTGCATCAAACAGCCACATGACACCCAATACCTGCACCCCTTCACCCTATAGCTGGCACCCAATACTCACACCTACATGGCACAGTACTTGCACCCAGCTCTGACATGTCACTCACTACTCACACCTGCACACAGCCTCCACATGGCACCCACTCACATAACCAGTACTAGCACCCGATGTACCTGCACTCAGAACCCACGTGACACACAAAACCCACCCAGAGCTAGCATCCAGTGCCGGCATGGCACCAAGTATTTGCACCTATGTGATACCCATTACCTGCACCCAACACCCACATGCTTCATCTGCAGTAGTTCCAGTTGCACTAAGCCTCCACTTGGTGCCCAGCACCCACACCAAGCACTCAAATATGACATCCAGTACTTGCACCCAGAACTCACAAGGGACTGAGTACCTGCAATCAACACCTACATGATGCTTGATACACACCCAAACAGCCAGAATCCACATGACACCCTGTGCCAGCACCCAGAACCCACATGGCACCCAGCATCTGCCTTTAGCACACACATGACAACAAATATCCCACTAGCCAGTACCCATATGAGACACAGTACTCCCCCCATGGCACACACCCAGACCACACATGGCGCTCCCTACTCACTCCTGTCCAACACTCACATGCCCCCCTGTACCAATTAGCACTCACATGGCACCCACTATTGTTTATCACCATCTGCTACTCATTCAGCACCCAATACTGCATAGCACCCACTGCAAATAAACACCCAATACAAACTGGACCTTGGTACCCAAAGCAGCTTGACACAGACTGTACTTTGGCATCTCGGCACACACTGCAATTTACCACAAAGTGAACCTTTGCATCTTACCATCCACTGCATCTGGGCACCCACTGTGCCTTGGCACTTACTGCAGTTTTGCATCTACTAATGCTTAGCAACCACTGCATATTGGTAACCACTTCTTTGCCTGAAAAGAGGCTTGGGTGCTGATCAAGAGGGACAGAGGTCCCAGTAATGAAAGGTGAGTCTGTGCCTCTACAGTGGGCTCCACTGTGCCCTCTCTAACCCACTAACAGTGGGCACCTATCACTGCTGATGTGAGGGTGGTAGCACCAAAAGAGTTGAAAGGAGACACACAGTCTGCCTGATACTGCTATAAAGGTGTGTGTGTGGGGGGGGGGGGGGGGATAAGACTGCCTTATGCTTTATGGAGAGGGGGTATGACATACACAATTTAGCACGATTTATCGATTTCAAATTTGAGTACCACACCCTTGAGCATCCTCTGCATGGCCCTGCCCCTTCCTGCAGCACCCACACTGACCTCTACTTTTCCCATCAGCCACCCCTTCCCCTCATAGCTGGCACCCAGTACTCACACTCACATGACACCAAGTATCTGCACCCAGGCCTAAAATTGCACCCAGTACTCACACCTGCACACAGCTTCCACATGGCCCCCACTATCTGCACCAAGTTTTCACTTAACCCGTAACCGCACCCAAAGTACCTGTATTCAAAACCCATGTGATGCCCAAAGCCCACCCATAGCCAGCACCCAGTACAGGCATGGCGCCAAGTATTCGCACCCATGTCACACCCGGTACCTGCACCCAGCACCCACATGACATCCAGTACATGCACCCAGATCTTACATGGCACTAAGTTCTTGCAATCAACACCCGCATGACACTCGATACCCAACCATAGCCAGAACCCACATGACACCCTGTACCCGCACCCATAACCCACATGGCACTCAGCATCTGCATTCAGCAGCATAACAATCAATACCCCCCTAGCCAGAAACAAGGAGGGGGGGCATGCGGGGGAAGGCATTGCCAGGGCCCTTTTTTAAATTTGAGCACCCCCCACTTAAGGACCCTCTGCACGGCAATGGCTACATCACAGGCGCGGCGTCTTTCTCCTCCAATTTGCTCTGCTGACCCTGCTTGAAAATGGCTGCTACATGCTGCTGCGTCTCTGCAGCGTGACTCCCCCTAACAGCTGGACGGCCAGTGGGTAGCGGCGGAATGGAGACTGATGCGGCAGAACTGCTGACGGAGGCCGCAATGTTGCTCCCTCTCCTCTTGGCCTTGCTGACCCTCCCCCGGTGGCCAGTGCCAGACATGGTACAAGATAAGTGATGTCACAGATGATGTGGGGTACTTGTACTTTATTAATATGGGGCTTGGACTTTGAATCAGAATGGAGTGACAGACAGCAGAGTAGAACAAGACACACTGACACTGCTCACTGCTCAGTCAGCAGCACAGCAGCACTGCAATAATCTGTAGTAGCTAACAGTACTACTCTGACTCTCTAACAACTAATAGCACTGCAGTAACTAACTACACAATAACACAGTAATCCTACCTACCTATACTGTAACTACTAGCTAGCTAGCTAAGGCTAATAGCAGTGTGCAAAGCACACACACAGACACTGGACCTAACTAGCAGGCAGCTGCTGCAGCTCAAAGTCTGACTGACTGACACTGACAAATTACACAAACTAGCTATCTATAACACAATATAACAGTAGTGTAGTGAAGGTGTTTATGTGTTAAAATGCTGGGTTTCACAGTGTGATAATGCACTTGCTTAGCCAAACAGCACTAGAGTTGTCTCTCAGTGTGCAGTCACAAAGCAAAGACAAGATTCTCATCATGGCCCCCCTCCTTATATACAGGAGGGACTGGCCAAGGTTCCCCTCTGTGATTGGTTGCTTGGCCTTAGGTTGGGAGCCCTCTGATTGGCTCAATGACGTCATGGACGTCATCTCCATGGTTACAGTATCCGGATTCAGATATCCGACAGGTATCCACGGATATCCGGGTATGCGACCAAATATCCGCGGTTTGCTATCCGGATTTGGGCCCAGGTATCCGGAATCCGAATCTGGTCGGATAGCTGAAAAAAGTTCAGATATCCGGGTTACCTGGATATCCGGAATCCGGATGAGCAGCACTGTCTGTGACACCACAGCTTTTCATACTTTTTTTTTTGCTTTCAAAAGAAAAATACTCTGTAGTCTGATTAGCAAAAAACACAACACTGGCTTTGCATTGAAGCAGACACCCCTTTTGAGAATGATTTGTTCCAATAGAACTAAATCCTACACACAATGAATTACAGCTTTTGCCTCTGATATTTAACATGAAAAGTAGGAAAATGTTTACACAGCTACTTAGACATTATTTGTACATTGTCATTTTAGAACAATACCCCACAGCTTTTGGCAGACTTCCTATGCCCCAAGCAAAACAGTTATTTATTTAGCAACACTTGAGTAAAAAAAATAATGATACTTTATATACTTGCCTATGGAGAGGGAGGGCTCTGGATCTCATAGTCATAGAGCCTTCCCTGTCCACTCTCTGTACTGTTGTTCCAGTACCATACCTCCCAACATTTTAAAATTAGAAATCGGGACAATTAGGCCACACCCCTAACCACACCCCAGCACACACCCCTAGTAACACCTACCATAAAGTTGTTGTTTTGTTTTAATACTATCCCCTTATTTTTTTTAATAAATATTTTCCTCATATACCCTGCCCTTGGGTGGGGAGGAGGGTGAGGATGGCCATGAGTGGGGAGGAGGGTGCCTGTAGAAGGCAAAAAAAAAAAAATGATCGAGGCGCCAGCTGTGCCGAAGTGGGATGCCGGTCATAAAGTTCCTTCCTTCCTCCCTCCCTCGGGAATCTGCCCCCCTGTCGTCCCCCCCCCGGCTAGCAGAGTGCCTAGCTGAGCGGAGCAGGCTGTTATTTACCAGCATCCATCCATACGTACCGATGTCTGGCTTCATCCAGCTTCCTGCTTCTTGTGATGTCACAGGAAGCAGAGTGAAGTCGGATACCGATACGCATGGATGGATGCCGGTAAGATGATAGCCCACTCCGTTCAGCTGCGCACTCTGCTATCTGGGGGGTGGGCAGATTCCAAGGGAGGAAGGGATGAATGTCATGACTGGCATCCCGCATCCCACTTCGACGCGTCTGGCGCCTCGATCATTTTTTTCACCCTCTCTGCCACTGTTGCCTGGGACACAAGGGGGAGCAGCACGGGATAGTGGGAGGGCCCCTTAAATCGGGACAGTCCCGCAGGATTCAGGAAGGTTGGGGGCTATGCAGTACCGGCCCTCTGTGAAGTTCTTCGACCAGCTTAGTCAAATACATCTTCAGCTTTTCTCAAGCAGTCTTGGGAAGTACGCACATCTTCAAGTTCTTACAAAGGCAACAGATCACACACACCTTGGGGACGTGAATACTTCTGAACAGTGCTGAGGAGTCGGGGGACAGCAGTGGAATAAGGGGACATAACGAGGATCAAGAAGGCTCTATGGGACCCATCGGGAAGGCTCCATAGGTAAGTATCTAATCTAAAGATTTTTGCTTTAAATGATACATCTAGCAAACTGTAAAAAAAAAAAAAAAAGTTTAACTCACCTGGGGCTTCTTCCAGCCTCTAGAAGTCTGTTAGGTCCTACGGTGAAGTTACACTCTGCGTAAGGCCTCTGCTCTCCCCTCCGTAAGATCGCGACTTTTAAAAATCATTACAAATTTTTATTTAAATACAGAGCTTAAACATACATTTTAAAATAAGATATATCCCTTACATATAAAAAAACAAACACTATGCACTTACATTGTACTTATATACATCATGGCGATGGATAAAAACTAGCTGTACTTATCTGCGGCTCCTTCAAGCCCCTAGAGGTCCCACGATGCAGCTCCGGTGTTAGGTCGGTGGTTTCTGAGCATGTGTGGACGTGCGCCTGTGCCGCACACAAACGTGCCCACCAGTGCTGCTCGCAAATCTTTTCGTTTTTCGAGATGTTTTTGTGAAATTACAATTGGCTTTTCGCGTTTTCGCTTTTTTAGATTTCCATGTAATTTCGCTAAAATTTTTCCATTTTTGCCTAATGGCTGCAGACTTTCGTGGTTAATAGCAAAGCCCCCTTAACAGCTAATCACCAATTTTGTAGGCTATGTTAAGGTGAACGGTGGGTATAAGAGGAAAAAAAGATTTTTCAAAAAGGCCTTATAGTTTTGGAGAAAATCGATTTTAAAATTATGAAAGGAAAAAAGTATATACAGTGGGATGCGAAAGTTTGGGCAACCTTGTTAATCGTCATGATTTTCCTGTATAAATCGTTGGTTGTTATGATAAAAAATGTCAGTTAAATATATCATATAGGAGACACACACAATGATATTTGAGAAGTGAAATGAAGTTTATTGGATTTATAGAAAGTGCGCAATAATTATTTAAATAGAATTAGGCAGGTGCATACATTTTTATTGATTCCAAAACCTTTAGAACTAATTATTGGAACTTTAAAGAGACTCTGTAACATGAAAAAGATCCCCTGGGGGGTACTCACCTCGGGTGGGGGAAGCCTCCGGATCCTAATGAGGCTTCCCACGCCGTCCTCTGTCCCACGGGAGTCTCGCTGCAGCCCTCTGAACAGCCGCGACAGGCCCGACTGTAATTTCAATATTTACCTTTGCTGGCTCCAGCGGGGGCGCTGTGGCTGCTTTCCTCTCCGAACTACACGGAAATACCCGATCTCAGTCGGTTCCGCTCTACTGCGCAGGCGCCGGAAACTTGCGCCTGCGCAGTAGAGCAGACCCGACGGCGATCAGGTATTTCCGTGTAGTTCGGAGCCGACAGCCGTCAGAGCGCCTGCGCAGGAGCCAGGAAGGTAAATATTACGTCACGGCTGCACGGAGGGCTGCAGCGAGATCCCCGTGGGACAGAGGACGGCGTGGGAAGCCTCATTAGGATCCGAAGGCTTCCCCCACCCGAGGTGAGTACCCCCCAGGGGATTTTTTGAGGTTACAGATCCTCTTTAAAATGGCTTGGTAAGCTCAGTGACCCCTGACCTACATACACAGATTAATCCAATTATGAGAAAGAGTATTTAAGGGGGTTATTTGTAAGTTTCCCTCCTCTTTTAATTTTCTCTGAAGAGTAGCAACATGAGGGTCTCAAAACAACTTTCAAATGACCTGAAGACAAATATTGTTCACCATCATGGTTTAGGGGAAGGATACAGAAAGCTGTCTCAGAGATTTCAGCTGTCTGTTTCCACAGTTAGGAACATATTGAGGAAATGGAAGACCACAGGCTCAGTTCAAGTTAAGGTTTGAAGTGGTAGACCAAGAAAAATCTCAGATAAATAGAAGCGATGAATGGCAAGAACAATCAGTCAACCCACAGGCCAGCACCAAAGACCTACAACATTATCTTGATGCAGATGGAGTCACTGTGCATCGTTCAACCATTAGGCGCTATATACATAAGGAGATGCTGTATGCAAAAGTGATACAGAGGAAGCCTTTTCGCTGCCCACAGCACAAACAGAGCCTCTTGAGGTATGCTAAAGCACATTTAGACAAGCCAGATTCATTTTGGAATAAGGTTCTGTGGACTGATGAAACTAAAATTGAGTTTTTTGGGCATAACAAGGGGTGTTATGCATGGAGGAAAAATAACACAGCATTCCAAGAAAAACGTCTGCTTCCTACAGTAAAATATGGTGGTGGTTCCATCATTCTGTGGGGCTGGGTGGCCAGTGCAAGGACTAGGAATCTTGTCAAAGTTGAGGGACGCATGGAATTCACTCAGTATCATTAGATTCTGGAGACCAATGTCCAGGAATCGGTGACAAAGCTGAAGCTGTGTCGGGGATGGATCTTTCAACAAGACAACGACTCTAAACACTGCTCAAAATCCACTAAGGCATTCATGCAGAGGAACAAGTACAACATTCTGGAATGGCCATCTCAGTCCCCAGACCTGAATATAATTGAAAATCTATGGTGTGAGTTAAAGAAAGATGTCCATGCTCGGAAGCCATCAAACCTAAATGAACTAGAGATGTTTTGTAAAGACAAATGATCCAAAATACCTTCAAGCAGAATCCAGACTCTCATCGGAACCTACAGGAAACATTTAAAGGCTGTAATTTATGCAAAAGGAGGATCTACTAAATATTGATTTAATTTCTTGTTTGTGGTTCCCAAATGTATGCACCTGCTTAACCAGTTCACCCCCAAGGGTTTTTATCCTAACGGACCAGAGCAATTTTCAGTTGTCAGTGCTCCTCCCTTTTATTCCCTAATAACTTTATTACTACTTATCACAAGAAAATGATCTATACCTCGTTTTTTTTCGCCACCAATTAGGCTTTCTGTGGATAGTACATTTTGCTAAGAATTTTTTTATTCTAAATGCGTTTTAATGAGAACAACAGAAAAAAAATAAAAAAAATCATTATTTCTCAGTTTTCAACCATTATAGTTTTAAAATTAAACATTCTCCTGTGGATAAAACAAACACGTTTTATTTGCCAAGTTGTCCCGATTATTAAACAGTTTAAATGATGTCCCTATCACAATGTATGGCGACAGTATATTATTTTGAAATATAAGTGTTATTTTTCTGTTGTGTTTTTTTTATTCTGGCCATAATTACAAGCCCCTATGTAATAAATTAAAATTAATTTCCCCCCATAAAATATAAATTAACAAAGCTGAGTCCCTAAGGCAACTATTTATTTATTTTTTTTTAGCTGATTTTTTTTTTACAAGTGTTTTTTTTTTTGGGGGGGGGGGGGGGGGGTTGGAAGTTTAATTTTATTAAGATCTGTATGTACTTGAAAATAAATGTATTTTGTAGGTGTAATGTACTTTTTGGCCACAAGATGGCGCTAGTGAACACTCATAGGAAATGTTCACTTTTTTTTTTCTTCACTTTATTTAATAGTTACATTTCCTGTTACATTTACATTTCCTATTTAATAAGTTACATAGTTACATAGTTACATAGTTACTTTGGTTGAAAAAAGACATACGTCCATCGAGTTCAACCAGTACAAAGTACAACTCCAGCCTGCTCCCTCACATATCCCTGTTGATCCAGAGGAAGGCGAAAAAACCCTTACGAGGTAAAAATTCCTTCCCGACTCCAGATGGCAATCAGATAAAATCCCTGGATTAACATCATTGGCATTACCTAGTAATTGTAGCCATGGATGTCATTCAACGCAAGGAAAGCATCTAAGCCCCCTTTAAATGCAGGTATAGAGTTTGCCATAACGACTTCCTGTGGCAATGCATTCCACATCTTAATCACTCTTACTGTAAAGAACCCTTTCCTAAATAAATGGCTAAAACGTTTTTCCTCCATGCGCAGATCATGTCCTCTAGTCCTTTGAGAAGGCCTAGGGACAAAAAGCTCATCCGCCAAGCTATTATATTGCCCTCTGATGTATTTATACATGTTAATTAGATCTCCTCTAAGGCGTCTTTTCTCTAGACTAAATAAACCCAGTTTATCTAACCTTTCTTGGTAAGTGAGACCTTCCATCCCACGTATCAATTTTGTTGCTCGTCTCTGCACCTGCTCTAAAACTGCAATATCTTTTTTGTAATGTGGTGCCCAGAACTGAATTCCATATTCCAGATGTGGCCTTACTAGAGAGTTAAACAGGGGCAATATTATGCTAGCATCTCGAGTTTTTATTTCCCTTTTAATGCATCCCAAAATTTTGTTAGCTTTAGCTGCAGCGGCTTGGCATTGAGTACGATTATTTAACTTGTTGTCGATGAGTACTCCTAAGTCCTTCTCCAAGTTTGATGTCCCCAACTGTATCCCATTTATTTTGTATGGTGTTAGACCATTGGTACGACCAAAATGCATGACTTTACATTTGTCAACATTGAATTTCATCTGCCATGTATGTGCCCATATAGCCATCCTATCCAGATCCTGTTGCAATATAACACTATCTTCCTCAGAGTTGATGATTCTGCACAATTTTGTATCATCTGCAAAAATAGCAACATTGCTCACTACTGTATCCACTAGGTCATTAATAAATAAATTGAAGAGCACTGGACCCAGTACAGACCCCTGTGGGACCCCACTGCTAACAGTCTCCCATTTTGAGTATGATCCATTGACCACAACTCTTTGTTTTCTGTCCATTAGCCAGTTCCCTATCCAAGCACACAGACTCTTCCCCAGTCCTTGCATCCTCATCTTTTGCACCAGACTTTTGTGGGGAACAGTGTCGAATGCCTTAGCAAAGTCTAAGTATATCACATCTACAGCATTCCCAATATCCATATTAGCATTCACTACCTCATAAAAGCTGAGCATGTTAGTCAAACAGGACCTGTCTTTAGTAAACCCATGTTGATGCTGAGAAATAAGATTATTTTCTACTATGAAGTCATGTATAGTATCTCTTAGTAACCCCTCAAATAGTTTGCATACAACTGATGTTAAGCTTACAGGTCTATAATTTCCTGGATCTGATTTTTTGCCCTTCTTAAATAATGGGAAAACGTGGGCTGTACGCCAATCCACTGGGACTCTGCCAGTTGCAAGAGAGTCACAAAAGATAAGATAAAGGGGTTTATCTATAACTGAACTTAATTCCCTTAGGACCCGAGGATGCATGCCATCCGGGCCAGGTGCCTTGTCTATTTTTAATTTATTTAGTCTTGCCTTTACTTCTTCCTGCGTTAAGTATTTAATATTACAGTTAGAAGATTGAGACTCTTCCGCCTCTGTAATTTGCAACAGTGCTGTTTCCTTTGTAAAGACAGAAGCAAAGAAAGCATTTAATAACTCTGCCTTACCTTGGTCATCCACCATTGAGTTCCCACCCTCATCCTTTAGGAGTCCTATACAGTCAACCTTTCTTTTTTTAGAGTTGATGTACTTGTAAAACTTTTTTGGGTTAGATTTGATATCCCTAGCGATTTGATTTTCAGCTTCGATCTTTGCCAGCCTAATTTCTTTTTTACAATTTTTATTGCACTCCTTATAATTGCTTAGTGCAGTCTCGGTCCCCTCCTGTTTTAGGACCTTATAGGCATTCTTTTTCCTCTTCATTTTATCTTTAACCTTTCTATTCATCCATAGAGGCCTTTTTTTATTCCTAGACATTTTGTTTCCATATGGGATATACATACTACAATATTGATTGAGAATACGTTTAAAAGCTTGCCATTTCCCTTCAGTGTCCTCCCCTTGTAGTACATTATCCCAGTTCACCAAACTTAGTGCCTGCCTGATTTGATTGAACTTTGCTTTTCTAAAATTCATAGTTTTAGTGGTCCCGCTGCCCCGTGGCCTATCAGTCACCAGATCAAACGTTATCATGTTGTGATCACTATTTCCCAAATGTTCTTGAACCTGCACATTTGATACATTATCTGGTCTATTCGAAATGATCAGATCCAGTAACGCATTCCCCCTAGTTGGTTCCGTTACCATTTGAGTCAAGTAATTGTCCTGTAGTGCTGCCAGAAATCTGCTGCTTTTACCAGAATGGGTAGCCTCAATACCCCAGTCAATGTCTGGAAAGTTGAAGTCGCCCATAACTATGACCTCATTTTTACTTGCCGCTTTTTCAATTTGCTGTAGTAATTGCAGTTCTGCAGCTTCATTAATATGAGGTGGTCTGTAGCATACCCCAATAAGCAATAGGCAACTTTTATTTCCACCATGAATATTTACCCAAACGGACTCCACATCTTCGCAATCTTCCTCCATCTCATCGTTGAGGACAGCTGTAAAAGAATTCTTAACAAAGAGACAAACCCCTCCACCTTTTTTCCCTGTTCTATCCCTCCTGAACACATTGTATCCTTTTAAATTGGCTATCCAGTCATGACTTTCATCCATCCATGTCTCGGTTATTCCCACAATGTCATAGCCAAGTTACATTTCCTGTTATTGTGAATGGACGTAGCCGCTGTTCGCGGTCACGTCCATTCACTCCAGGCACTGCGATTGGGTAGAGGACCGTTCGGTCCTCTTCCCCAATCACCCAGCACGGAAGCCCGACGGAAAAAGCGGCGGTAGCGGCAGACACACGGCGGTAGCAGCGGCGGGAACGCGGGACATATTAAAACGTCATGTTGCTGTTAATAGCGGTAAGCATGACGTTTTAATACATTAGGATGTCAGTAAATGGTTAAAGAGTAACTCCAACCAAGAATTTAACTTTATCCCAATCAGTAGTGGATATCCCCTTTTACATGAGAAATATATTGCTTTTCACACACAGACCATCAGGGGGCGCTGTATGACTGATATTGTGGTGAAACCCCTCCCACAAGAAGCTCTGAGGACCGTGGTGCTCCTGGCAAACTGCCACAATGTAACAATGTTCACAGACAGGAAATAGCTGCTTACAGCTGTCTCTAACGGCTAAAACAGCTAGCAGCAGCCCACAGTAAAAATGTCACCATGTGATACATGTCAGAATGTAAATCAGGGAGAGGAAAGATTTTACAATGAGCAAACACTGACTAAATCATTTACCGTATATACTCGCATATAAGCCGACCCCCCAACTTTTACCTGAAAAAAACAGGGAAAAATGATTGACCCCCATATAAGCCGGGGGTAGGAAATGCTGGATTGGTGCAGGCCGCGTGATCCCCCCAGTGTGTCCCAGTATAGCTAGTATAGTGCCCAGTATGGGTAGGTAGTGCCCCAGTATAACTTGTATAGTGCCCAGTTTAGCTAGTATAGTGCCCAGTATAGCCAGTATAGTGCCCAGTATAGGTAGGTAGTGTCCAGTATAGCTAGTATAGTCCCCAGTATAGCTAGTATAGTGCCCCAGTATAGCTAGTATAGTGCGCCCCAGTATAGCTAGTATAGTGCCCATTATAGGTAGTATAGTGCCCCAGTATAGGTAGTATAGTGCCCAGTATAGCTAGTATAGTGCCCCAGTATAGCTAGTATAGTGCCCCAGTATAGCTAGTATAGTGCCCAGTATAGCTAGTAAAGTGCACAGTTTAGCTAGTATAGTGCCCAGTATAAGTAGGTAGTGCCACAGTATAGCTAGTATAGTCCCCAGTATAGCTAGTATAGTGCCCCAGTATAGTGCCCAGTATAGGTAGGTAGTGGCCAATATAGCTCCCCGCTCCCCCCGCTGCTATTACCTGTTTAGGCAGCGGCTTCCTCTTCCCCGGCGCTTCCTCTTCCCCGCTCTCATGCGCATGTGGAGTGATCACAGCAGCGCGCCCGGCACTGCTGCTGTGACGATGCAGGGGGCAGGAAAGAGCGCGGCTCCCTGTAGCGACGATCTGTATCGCCGTTACCAGGGGAACCGATCTTTCCTGCCCCCTGCATCGTCACAGCAGCAGCGCCGGGCGCGCTGCTGTGATCACTTCATACGCGCATGAGAAGCAGGGAAGAGGAAGCGCCGGGGAAGAGGAAGCCACTGCCTAAACAAGTAATAGGAGAGGGGGGAGCGGGGGCCACGGACCACCAACCACCAGGAAAGAGTCGCATACAAGCCAACCCCCCAACTTTTGACCCCCTTTTTGGGGGTCAAAGCTGTTAAGTGGGAGCAGCTGACCAAAAATCTATTAAATTAGTACATGGCAAGGAAATGAACAGCGCTACTTAATGGAAAGCCAGGACTTTCAGCTTTTCATAAAGGGTTAAATCTTGGTAGTGGAGCAAACAGGACTTAAACAAGGAACTGCCAAACTCTTCAAACTATATAATACGCAAGTACCGAATTATTTTATTTTATATGCATTTTAAAGTAAATAATAAGAAAAAAAAATCATTATTTAACAGTTTTCAGCTATTATAGTTGTAAGATAAAATTTGCTTTGATTGATAAAACCCACACATTTTATTTGCCCGTTTGTCCCGGTTATTACAAAATTTTAATTGTGTCCCTCCTTATTCCAAATACATGGTGATAATATTTTATTTGGAAATAAAGGTGTATTTTTTCTGTTTAGTGATTTTCAATACTATATCAATAATAACGAGCCTTTATTTGCAAAAATAAAACAGTAATACACCCTTATGACATACATATTAAAAAGTCCATAAGGTAACTATTTTTTTTTGAATGGTGTCTTTTTTTAACAGGTTTTTATTTTGATAACTAGAGGATGGGGTGATAGGCTTAGAAAATTAATAAAAATGTATGTATTTCTATACATTTTTATGGGTGCATTTTTACTTTTCGACCACAAGATGGCACCACACTTAGCTTCCATGTACTGTAAACAACACACGGAATGTAGTAAGTATATATGTTTACTTTCACTTTGTTAAAGTGTAACTGTCGGGCATAAAATCAAAAATCAAATCTTTATTTTTATCTGGTAAACAAGCAATAAGGATGCTAACCAGGCAATCCAAAAGTAAAAATCACTATTACTTTCCTTGTTGATTAATGAACATTCCCCAGTTAACTAATGCAGCCTGATTGGCTGAAGCCTCTTTCCCTCCTGTTTTCCCCTCCCACACTTCTGTTCCGCTCTGATTGGCCAATATTTCTCATGCTGAGACAATGCACTTTCTATAGTGGAGGGCGGCAATGCATACACAATCAGGCAGAGGAGACTAAGGGAGGAAATTACATCAAGAATGGCTTCAAAATAGCCACAGTTAAAATGGGAAATGCTTAGAAGGATTTTCTCTTTTTTTACTGTAGAAAATTCAGTAAAATCAAAACGTGGACAGTGCAATACATACTGTATGTTATGTAAGTAGAGCAAGTATTTATCTACTTATATATGTTTTCTGAGATAGTACGGCTGACAGCTCCTCTTTAATGAATGCAAGCGTCTCACTGATGTCGGCTTTCATTCATCACAGGTACTGTGATTGGGTTTGGGAACAAGCTGTTCCCATTCACTGATCAATAAATGGCGGGATTGTGATGGAAACAAACGGCAGCGGCGCTCGGGAATGGCGAGGTAAAAAAACAAATACCCATATCTATGCCCCTGGTGCTGAAGTGAAGTCCACAGGGGCAAAAGATATGCGTACCAGTGGTCTGGAACAGGTTAACGTAGAGCTCTAGACTATTTGTGAAAATGGATTAAATCTTCACGTAATTGATTTCCTCCTCCTCAGTTCATGCCAGGCCTTAAAGGCATATAAGACGCAGGGACTTTTTCTCCCCATTTCTGGGGGAGAAAGAGTGTGTCTTATATGGTGAAATACAGTAACTCATGATTTATCTCTCCTTAACTGCCGTACCTAATGGTTTATCTCTCTGACTTCCGCCCCCCCAAGTTACCTCTGTTCCTTCAGTGTACCAACTGTGCCACTACTACCCTCCCCCCTTTGAGTCACCTCTACCCCCCTTTTCCCTCAGTGTACCATCTGGGCCACCTCAATGTACACTGTGCCCCTCTGTACCACCTCTGCCTCCCTGTTCCCCCTTTGTGCCTCCTGTCTAATAAAGCCTCATACACATGAGGCACAAATGTCTGCAGTTGCAAGCAGACAAGAGACAAAAAAAAAAAGCAGCGACAGTTTGCCGCCAGGTCCCTCTGTGCACGTTGCAGAGAGGGACAGAGATACGGCGGAAGCTGTCGCCGAAAGTTTCGTCCCCTGCCGGAAACTCCCTTCTGGCTGTGGCAGGGGCGGACATACGGCCGTGCAGGCCGTGCCGCCGCACGAGGGCCCCTGAAGTTCCGTTTTCTTCAGGGGCCCATGGCATTAAGTACTTTTTTTTTTTTTTTTTTATATTTTTTTTTTTTTTTATTATTTTATTCCCGGGGGCCCCCCGACTCCTATCCTCCCTCCCTCCCTCACCTCGGGGGCCCCCTCCCGATATGCGCGGCGGGAGAGCGAGCGAGCGGCAAATGCAGGAAGGGCTCTCCAGGCATCCGCTAGAGGCCCAGCCGCTTGGTCTCCAATATGTCTCCAGTTGGAGACATATTGGAGACTCAGCGGCTGGGCCTCTAGCGGATGCCTGGAGAGCCCTGAAGACTTCCTGCATTTGCCGCTCACTCTCCCGCCGCGCATATCGGGAGGGGGCCCCCCGAGGTGAGGAAGGAAGGGAGGGAGGGAGGATAGGAGTCGGGCCCCCCACCCGGATAGCTACCCACCCGGCTACCTACCCACCCGGCTACCTACCTACCCACCCGACTACCTAACCACCCACCAGGCTTCCTACCTACCTACCCACCCGGCTACCTACCCACCCACCAGGCTTCCTACCTAACCACCCACCCAACTACCTAACCACCCACCCGGCTACCTACCCACCCGGCTACCTACCCACCCACCAGGCTTCCTACCTAACCACCCACTCAACTACCTAACCACCCACCCGGCTACCTACCCACCCGGCTACCTACCCACCCGGCTACCTACCTACCCGGCTACCTACCTAACCACCCACCCGGCTACCTACCTAACCACCCACCCGGCTACCTACCGGGCTAGTTACCAACCCACCCACCAGGCTACCTACCCACCCACCCGGCTACCCGGCTACCTACCTAACCACCCACCCGGCTACCTACCTAACCACCCACCTGGCTACCTACCTAACCACCCACCCGGCTACCTACCGGGCTAGTTACCAACCCACCCACCAGGTTACCTACCCACCCACCAGGCTACCTACCTACCCACCCACCAGGCTACCTACCCACCCACCCGGCTTCCTACCTACCCACCCGGCTACCTACCTACCCACCAGGCTACCTACCCACCCACCAGGCTACCTACCTACCCACCCACCAGGCTACCTACCCACCCACCAGGCTTCCTACCTACCCACCCGGCTACCTACCTACCCACCCGGCTACCTACCCACCCACCAGGCTTCCTACCTACCCACCCGGCTACCTACCTAACCACCCACCCGGCTACCTACCTACCCACCCACCCGGCTACCCACCCACCAGGCTTCCTACCTAACCACCCACCCGGCTACCTACCTAACCACCCACCCGGCTACCTACCGGGCTAGTTACCAGCCCACCCACCAGGCTACCTACCCACCCACCCGGCTACCCACGCACCCACCAGGCTACCTACCTACCCGCGTACATTTGAAGTCGGCGCCGGTAGACTTGGGCGCAGGATACAGCGCTATATGGCTGATCCTGCTTCTGCACAAGTCCGGGCCGATTAAATTACTATTCCCCCTCCAGGCCGACATGGATAGTAGGGGAATGAAATAATTCGGCTTCCAGCGATTGCTGGAGGCCGAATTATTATGTTTTTAAGCAACTTCGGCTCTGTCTTCTGACGGAGCCGACGTTACTCACTGAGCGCTTAAATAGGAATGATTCCTATTGAAGTCTATGAAGGCGCCGGCTGCGCCCAAATCTAGCAGCGCTGAAAAGCACTGCTCCGTACCTACCCACCCACCGGGCTACCTACCTACCTACCGGGCTAGTTACCCACCCACCCACCAGGCTACCTACCCACCCGGCTACCTACCCACCCACCCACCAGGCTACCTACCCACCCACCCACCAGGCTACCTACCCACCCACCCACCAGGCTACCAACCCACCCACTCAACCAGGCTACCAACCCACCCACCCACTCACCCACCCACTAGGCTACCTATCCACCCAACCACGCGCCGGCTGGAGGCTGGGACAGGAGGTCTGCTGCTGCAGGTGAGTAAATGTTTTTGTTTTATTTATATTAGCAGGTGTATGTTCTGGGCAGGTCTGCCACATGATTGCATGTATTTTCTTCGCAAATCTGCCGACATGATTGCATGTATTTTCTGGGCATATCTGCCGACATGATTGCACGTATTTTCTGGGCATATCTGCCGACTTGTTTGCACGTATTTTCTGGGCATATCTGCCGACTTGATTGCATGTATTTTCTGGGCATATCTGCCGACTTGTTTGCACGTATTTTCTGGGCATATCTGCCGACTTGTTTGCACGTATTTTCTGGGCATATCTGCCGACTTGATTGCACGTATTTTCTGGGCATATCTGCCGACTTGATTGCACGTATTTTCTGGGCATATCTGCCGACTTGATTGCACATATTTTCTGGGCATATCTGCCGACATGATTGCACGTATTTTCTGGGCATATCTGCCGACATGATTGCACGTATTTTCTGGGCATATATGTGTATTTTCTTGAGAAAACCTGCACAATTATGTGAATTTTCTGGGGAAAGGGTCACCAAAACTTGGGCCCACTGTCTTTGCGTTGCACTTTTCAAGGGAACCTGAGGTGAGAATAATATTGAGGCTGCCATATTTCTCTCCTTTTAAGCAATACCAGTTGCCTGGCTGCCGTGCTGGTCCTCTGCCTCTTATTCTTTCAACCATAGACCCTGAACAAGCATGCAGCAGGTCAGGGGTTTCTGACAATATTGTCAGAACTGAGAAGATTAGCTGCATGCTTGTTGCTGGTGTAATTCAGTTTATTACTGCAGCCAAATAGATCAGCAGGGCCGCCAGGCAACTAGTATTGTTTAAAAGGAAATAAACCCTCACCCCGGGTTCGCTTTAAGTTACAGTTAGCTCCGCCCTCATCCGGTCATTGCCACGCCCATTTTTTTGCCGCGGCGCTATGCGCCGCAGGTTCTGTCCACTAATTTTTGCCGCGGCGCGCTTCGCGCGCCGCAGGTTGTAGCCACGCCCATATTTTGCCGCGGCGCGCTACGCGCGCCGCAGGTCATAGGGGGCCCACAATTACAATTTTGCACAGGGGCCCACTGCTGGCTGTGTCCGCCACTGGGCTGTGGGTAGCTGTCGCTAGTCCGCACATACACACGCAGTACGCGTGGTGAACTAGCGACGGTTGCGGAGACAGAAGTTGCCGGCGATTGAACTTTTCAATCGCATGGCAACTGCTGTCTCCGGCGACAGTTCGGGGTGCCCGTCTCATACACACGGGGCAACTGTCGCCCAGACATGCGCGTGCCACGTGTTTGTGGCGACAGTTGTGCCACGTGTGTATGAGCCTTTAGCGATGAATATATTGTTCTAATTTTGCCAACGCAGTGTGGCCACGCTCATTCAAGATATAATAGTGTACCACAAAAAAAATGTTGGTTTACGGAGTTTAAAAAACATTTTTAAAAATCAATTTTCTCTAAAACTATAAGGACTTTTTGAAAAAAAAAATTTAACTTTAACCCACAGAATCAAATCTTTAATTTTTGGGCCATTCACCACAAAAAAAAATGTTGGTTTACGGAGTTTAAAAAACATTTTTTAAAAATCAATTTTCTCTAAAACTATAAGGACTTTTTGAAAAAAAAATTTAACTTTAACCCACAGAATCAAATTTTTAATTTTTGGGCCATT
Organism: Hyperolius riggenbachi; assembly: GCF_040937935.1. Lineage (NCBI taxonomy): Eukaryota > Metazoa > Chordata > Amphibia > Anura > Hyperoliidae > Hyperolius > Hyperolius riggenbachi. The sequence continues at coordinate 275,102,059 of NC_090653.1, forward strand.
CATATCGATTAGTTATTTGTAAGTCGGATGGTCGTAAGTCAAGTACTCCCTGTACACAGCCATATTGTTTGTGGCAGTGGCTGTTAAAATGAACCTACATCAGTATAAAAAAATGAGTTTCACTTACGTGGGGCTTCTACCAGCCCCCTGTAAGCGCCCTGTGCTTGCGCCCTCACTGAACGATCCTCCGGTTCACCGCAGCACCCTACTTTCGTTTGGATGCGCGACCCTGGTTTGCACGCCTCCTGATCGCACTCCTTTGGATGGGAGTGCTCTGTGCATGCGCAGTATAAGGAAATCTCTACTGAGCATGCGCAGAATGCTCCCAATGATGCAGCGCAATCGAGAACAAGCGAGGCCACGGCCATGTAATTCGCAGTGGCCGTCAACTCACCAAGTCGCCTGCCAGAAAGAGGGGCGCTACAGGTGACTGGAGAATCCTTCAGTGATGGCGCAGGCACAGGGTAGATGCAGGGTGCTGGTAGAAGCCCCAAGCAAGTTAAACTCATTTTTTTAATGACGATTTAGGTTCCCTTTAATAAAAATCCCACACTGCGTATATTCGTTTTTGATCTTTACTAATGCTAAACAGCCCATAGTATCACCCACTGTGATACTGTCAAAATGTTACCAAACAGTGCTAGCTTTTCTTTCAGTGTTGTTTTTCATGCGACAAGGAGACAGGGTTTGCAATAGTGTCAGAACACGGCCATCAGCAGCTGGTGTTGCTAAAAACTTTCAGTTTTAATTCTTTCCCTTCGCAAGCTGTTATTACTCACTTTAGAAGAAAGAAAGTCTGGGAAAGAGAGACAGAAAACAACGGAGACCACTAGTAACATTTATTAACAACTGATTCAAGTCAGGGTCGGTTCTAGACTTTTTGCTGCCAGAGGCAAGCTTGTGAGGATGTGTCCCCCCCCCCCCCCCTGATTTGGAATAATCACACAGCACCCTACAACGTTCTAGCTGCGGTGCAACCAAAGAAAAGAAAAAAAAACCTCAGTATAGGTAGATAGGTAGACAGGTATAGGTGCCCCCTGTAAATATGTCAGCCAGGTATAGTTGCCCCAAGTAAAGGTAGTCAGGTAGGTGACCACAGTAGGTAGTCAGTATGGTTGCCCCCTCAGTATAGGTAGCCAGTATAGTTGCCCCAAAGTCCAATACAGGTAACCAGTATAGTTGCCCCCAGGCCCAGTATAGGTAGCCAGTTTAGTTTCCACCAAGCCCAGTATAGGTAGCCAGTTTTTTCATGTGTAAGTGGCAAAAACCCCATATATTTTCTAGATTTTTCAAATAAAGGTCTATAGTATGGTCACCGCGGTTACCTGTCCAAAAAAAATGTTTTTTGCAGCCACTTTTGCAGAGACCAGAAATATGTGTCATCATAAATGAACCTATTATATTTTGAAAGTTTTTGTGACCTAAAATTTCAACTGAACATGCCATGTTGCCAACGACTTTACCACTCAACGGCCACACCATCCTTCCAGCCCAACGGAAAAGAACACTAGTCCTCAGAGAGGCCTGAAGAAAGCATCATTCCAAATTTATGTATTACATTTTTAAAAATTGTATATGATTAAACAGGGGTCTAGTCCTGGGAAAAGAAGTGAGTGGACTCACTTGGAGAACTCCTGCGACGCGCCAAAAAATGGGCGTGGTCAAGCACACCGTGGGCGTGGTCATGGGTGGGGCCAAATATACATGACCTTAGCAGTGATGTAAAAGGTCTGCCGAGGAGGTTTGAGCTCTGCCGTAGTGTATCCCCCAAAAATAGAAGTAATCTGACAGCATTTCACCAAAAAGACACATAATCTGGTAGAAGTTCCTCCAAAATACAGACAATATGGAAGTGGTTCCCCCAAAATAGACAATGTGGCAGCAGCAGTTCCACCAACATACACATAATTTGGAAGCAGTTCCCCAAAATACGCGAAACCTGGCAGTGGATCACCCAAAATACACGTAACACCCAAAGGACATATAATCTAGCAGTAGTGGTCCCCCAAACATACACAATCTGGCAGCAGTTCCCCAAGATACACGTAATCTGGCAGCAGCCGTTCCCCTAACATACACATAATCTGGCAGCTGTTCCCCAAAATACATAACAGCGGTTCCCCCAAAATAGGTACCCCCAGCATAGGTAGCCAGGTCTATAGGTGTCCCCAGTATAAGTAGCCATGAGTATAGTAGTCCCCAGTATATGTAGCCAGAGGTATATGTGCCTAGTATATGTAGCCAGGGGTATATGTGCCCAGTATATGTAGCCAGTGGGATATGTCCCCAGTATATGTAGTCAGGGGTATATGTGCCCAGTATATATAGCCAGGGGTATATGTGCCCAGTATATATAGGCAGGGGTATATGTGCCCAGTATATATAGCCAGTGGGATATGTGTCCAGTATATATAGCCAGTGGGATATGTGCCCAGTATATATAGGCAGAGGTATATGTGCCCAGTATATGTAGCCAGTGGGATATGTGCCCAGTATATGTAGGCAGGGGTATATGTGCCCAGTATATGTAGGCAGGGGTATATATGCCCAGTATATGTCGCCAGGGGTATATATGCCCAGTATATGTAGCCAGGGGTATATATGCCCAGTATATGTATCCAAGGGTATATATGCCCAGTATATGTAGCCAGGGGTATATATGCCCAGTATATGTAGGCAGGGGTATATATGCCCAGTATATGTAGGCAGGGGTATATGTGCCCAGTATATGTCGCCAGGGGTATATATGCCCAGTATATGTAGCCAGGGGTATATATGCCCAGTATATGTTGCCAGGGGTATATATGCCCAGTATATGTAGGCAGGGGTATATATGCCCAGTATATGTAGGCAGGAGTATATATGCCCAGTATATGTAGGCAGGGGTATATGTGCCCAGTATATGTAGTCAGGGGTATATGTGCCCAGTATATGTAGCCAGGGGTATATGTGCCCAGTATATGTAGCCAGGGGTATATATGCCCAGTATATGTAGGCAGGGGTATATATGCCCAGTATATGTAGGCAGGGGTATATGTGCCCAGTATATGTAGCCAAAGGTATATATGCCCAGTATATGTAGGCAGGGGTATATATGCCCAGTATATGTAGGCAGGTGTACATGTCCCCAGTATATGTAGGCAGGGGTATATGTGCCCAGGTAGCCAGGGGTATATGTCCCCAGTATATGTAGGCAGGGGTATATGTGCCCAGTTTATGTAGCCAGGGGTATATGTCCCCAGTATATGTAGCCAGGGGTATATGTCCCCAGTATATGTAGGCAGGGGTATATGGGCCCAGGTAGCCAGGTGTGCCCCCACCCGGAGGGAGCAGAGCAGAGAAGGCGAGCTATGGGGACAGCGGGGATGGGCGGATATCTCCCCCCCCCCATCCCTCACCTTCGTGCTCCCCTTCCTGCCTCTCCCCTCCAGTGTTGTGAAGTGTCGGGCCCAGCGGCGAAAGTGGGCGGAGACTTACCTCGTTCCAGCCGCAAGGGACGCTCAGCTCTGTGTGCGGCTAGTCTGGTCTTCTAGCCGCTCACAGAGCGGAGTGTCCCTTGCGGCTGGAAGAAGGCGGAAAGTCTTCGCCCACTTTCGCCGCCGGGCCCGACATTTCAAAACGTTGGAGGGGAGAGGCAGGAAGGGGAGCACGAAGGTGAGGGATGGGGGGGGGGAGATGTCCGCCCATCCCCGCTGTCCCCATAGCTCGCCTTCTCTGCGCTGCTCCCCTCCACACAAGCCAGGGTGAACGGCGTTCACTCTGAAGAAAAAGTGGGAGGATGCCGTTCACCCGCGTCCATGCAGGACTCGACCCCTGTGATCAAACATTTTTATTTAAAGTATGTCATGTCAAATGGTGTCCATTACAAAAATTGTAATTGCATCCACTGTAGGCCTGAAGAATGTGTGGTACAAGAAACTCCAGTCTTCAGCCACACCATCCTTATTGCCCGATGGAAAAGAATGCCAGTCCTCAGAAAGGCCTGAAATATGTGGTTGAGCAGGGACAAGGTCCTCCAGCACCGAAGGCTGAGACACCAAAGTGCGCCCCTCCATCCCTCCCACCCCAGCTGTCACACACGGATTGCTATTAGACTAAGAGGCGCCACAGGGCCCACAACCTCCCCAACACCTTAATATCTAGTTATCTGGCCTGCAGTCACTGCTATGGATCCCCTTTTCTTATTTCTTTCTGCTTCATACACAATTAGGAATGACAGCTGAATGAATTGTGCGCCCCCTCCTACACTGCGCCCTGAGGCTGGAGCCTCTCCAGCCTATGCCTCGGCCCGGCCCTGGGTTTTGCCAATTTATCTCTGACATTTTATGTCATCACAATGTTTACACTCTAATGACACGTTAGATTCAGACACTGTAGCATGGGCCAGGAGAAGGCGGCAGAGTAAACATTGTTAGTTGCTTCCACTGTAGGAGAGACCTGAAATATCAGGCATTGTATATTAAAGTCTTATTTTTTTCTAACTTTTGTAAACTTTTTACATTTTGAATACATTAATCAATTTTCAATTATGAGTCGGGCATCCGGTTTTCTCTACTCCTATTCCTTTACATTGTAAGCTCACAAGGGCACGTCTCTCTCACCCTTTTGTGTCTTGGATTTTGTTCATTTCACAGCTCGCACACTGTTATACATTTTATTCATCATGTTACATGTGTCCCTGTAACCACCAGTTCTGTATTTTGTACCACTGTCCATATTTGATGTTTAGCATTGTCTGCATCATTATGTACCCCTTGTTGTTTTCCGACTTTGTACAGCACCACAGAATATGTTGGCACTTTATAATCAATAATAATAATATTGATGCATCTGTCCTGTTGGATCATGGGAGATTACAGAAATGTCTTCCTTTTATTCAATTATGCAAAACAAAAGTTTGCCTTGTTAAAACACAATGGGCTTCATTCACTAAAGCGTGCAAACTAGGGTGCTAGTAGTTTGCATGGCAAAGCTGTTTCTGACCGCGTGCTATTTTAGCGCGCGTAAAAGTTTGCGCATGTAAAGTTTTGCGTGTACCGCTTCACGTGCAAAATCAGCCGCTTTGCGTGCAAAGTATGCTTAACACGCTACTTGGCACGCGAAGCGGCTGATTTTGCACGCAAAACAAAGCCAGTTTGCACGTGCTAAGTGGCTTTTCACTGGCGTGCTAACACTTAGCACGCTTTAGTGAATCAATTTGCGATAATTCAGGTTGGAGTGAGAATATAATGTCTCCCACAATGCATCACTGCTAAATATGCAAATCGTCCTTTGATGTCCCTGTAAGGGATAGTGGCTGGAAGGTGTAATGGTTAAGGGCTCTGCCTCTGACACAGGAGACCTGGGTTCGAACCTTGGCTCTGCCTGTTCAGTAAGCTTGTACTTATTCAGTAGGAGATTTTGGGCTAGTCTCCCTAACACTGCTACTGCCTATAGAGCGCGTCCTAGTGGCTGCAGCGCTGGTGCTTTGAGTCCGCCAGGAGAAAAGCGCGATATAAATGTTTTGTGGTTTGTTTATTTGTTTTTGTTTAAGCACACCTCCAAAACAGCTGGAATGCAATGATGTGTCAGCTTGTTAATAATACAGAGCCACAATAACCCAACATGCATACAGACCGCATAGCATTTTAATAAGAGGGCTTTTTCGGTCCCTTACATGCTTCAGTGAGTTCTGGTTCACCATGAGCTTGTTAGTCTGTAACTCTGGGTGATTTAAGTCATAGAGCCACATTAATCCATGCCATGCACTGATGAGGATCAACCAATCCGAAACAGTCTGCGTCCCTGTTGGATTATTGTGGCTCTGTACAATTAACAAGCTGACACATCATTGCATGCCAGTAGTTCTGGAGGTGTGGTTAGCTCACAGGAACATCAAAGGATGATTTGCATATTCAGTAGTGAAGCATTGTGGAAGACATCATATGCTCACTCCAACCTGAATAATCACAAATTCCTTTTTGTTTTAACGAGGTAACATTTTGTTTTGCATAACATTTTAGTAAGAAGGCTTTTTTGGTCCTTTGTAGCCCCCTATACACTCCAATGAGTTCTGGTGCAGTGTGCCACTATGACACACTCCCATCTTAGTAGGAACAACGACATACTGAGAACTGAAGGTGGGTTGCACGATAGCTGTAGTAGTGGCCAAGGCGGACATGAGGCCTGGTGTAACAGGCCAAGTTTTTAAATTTTAGTTAAGTAATGACATCTTAAAAAAAGCACTCGGGGACACGAGGTCTTCCAATACCTTATGAGGTTTCCCAGGTGGCAAATTTAAACAAGGGTGACAGCGCAGGAACCAGGGCTCCGAGGGAGGAACGCAGGGGCTCATTAGGTTTCAGAGCCTTTCTTCTCCACAGGGGAGTATCTGTTTATTTCTCCCCAAGGTCACATTAGTACTACTTTAAATAGGTATTTTTCAGACTAGACTTCCTGGTATACACTAAAGAGAGTGGTACTTAAACAGGATTGGTCGCTGGCAGCTCTGCCTGTTGACATCATACTTCGAGGGTGTGGCAACAACTGGGGAAGAGACAACTTCAAGGGTATCCGAAGCAAAACATTTTTGTAAACTTTTGTGGTCCTATAAGATATGTAAAGTTCTTACTGCAGCATGTTGTCTTTAAGGTCCCTTTCCATGCCTTGTTATTTCAGGTTTTAATATTCGACTGCATAGTAAGTTAATTCCTATCGACAGAACCACCTGCAGCTGTGCATGATCACAAACCTACTGCATATGCACAGGGCCAGGGCAAAGCAGAGATTCCAAAGTGTGCCACCCAAATCTTGCCACCCCAGTACAGGTAGCAATTATGCCCCCAGTATTAGGTAGCCCCCTCCCCAGTATAAATAGTCATATGTGTATTAGGTAGCCCCCCTCCCCAGTATAGTCAGATGATCCTCTAGTATCGGGAAGCCCCCTTGCCCAGTATAAACAGCCGTATGTGCTCCTACTATTAAGCAGCTCTCCTCCCCTGTATAGTTGGATATTCTCTCAATGTTAGGCAGCCTCCCTACCTGGTATAGTCAAATGTGTAGCGTATGCGGAGCGAGTGGGAATATTTACCTGTCTCAGCGCCGACAGCAGGCCCGGATTTACATCACAGAAGCCTATAGGCACAGATGTCCTGGTGCCCTAAATCTCACCCTTCTTGAACCTACAAACCCCAACCGAACTGCACCACAAGTGTGCTGGCTATCCCAGCTGTTACGTCTCCCTTACCTCCCTTTCCCATCATAGGTATCTACAGGTGCCCCTTAGTATTAGGTAGTCAGAGGTGTCACAGACCGCAAGGCCGGTCTGCGGATGGGGTCAATCGATCAGCGTCAGAAATCCTCTCACACGGTCATTTTGTTCATCACGAAGGGTAACCCGACTTTGCAATTTGATGAACCGACTCTCGGAGGGACCGTTCAGATGCCAACGGACTCACCTCACACATACAATTCAAAGATCTGCCACCAAGCGAGTTACACAGCCCGCTACTGTAATTATACTAGGACTTCGAGAACGCTCTGTTAACCCTTTGCGGTATGCAGGAATCTGAGTCAGATCGGAGTATCCGAGCCGGATTCACGCATAAGGGTTATAAATGTATACTTCTATTAAACACAGGGTAGCGAGTTCAGGAGAATAGGTACGATTGTGTATGTTCAGCAACAGGTCATAACCGCTAAACGATTTTTAAAACGTTAAATAACAAAATTGCATTACATACAGTTATATACACCAATTAACATATACACACAGAGCTTAAAAATAAAAAGGAATAAAATCAGAAGCTTCCTACTTAGTTATGCTGAGCAGTCCATTTGAAGAATGAAGAAAGAGAGTCCAGTTTAAAAGTAGGCATTAATGTTAATAGTCCTTGAACACAGCAGACATCGTCTCTCTTTAAACGCCTGCCTGGACTTGCCTGGTCGATGGAATTTGGAGAACTGGGCAGGTTTGGTCCCGCCCCACTTTTATAGGACCTGAGTTTTGGGGCTGTCACTACCTGGAAAGTAGGTGTGTTTAAGGCAGGGTTATCTCATGGCAGCAAGGTTGCCACCTCCAGACTTAGAGCAAGAAATGTACCAATTATTAATAATCTGTGTGACTCCGCCCCAGATTGGCGCATCACAAATCCGAGACTATATTTATAAGCGGCCTGCGACCCTGTATTAAACGAGGCTATACATGCCTATTCTATTGCATTCGCTCTACGAAGGCCGGATAAAGTGGTTTCTCTACTGATTTCTGATAGCTAGAAAATTGTAATTCAGGTGAATGATAGAACTTATGTCTAGGTATCAGGAAATGTAATTTTTGTCTTGCTGTGCCAAACCTATTTTGAATTATTAATAAATTAAAGTTCTCTTTGTTTGACCGTATGATTTTGGAGGGAGCTCTTATCTCAGCCAGTTTGAGCTAGTTTCTGGGACATGAGCTGTGTAGCCAAATGGCTCTGCCCTGGGGGGTTGGCCACGTGTGAAATTTTTTCCTGACCTGACACAGGATGTGGGGGTGAGGGGCTGTGCTGTCAGTGGAAGAGAGCAAAGGAAAGATATTTGTGTTATTCTACACAGGACTGACAGTAATTGTGCAGGACCATACGAAAATCGTTGGCAATTGCGCACGACTTTCCGTAATGTTTGCCACATCTCTCCCCTACCAGTCGGGCGCACAGAGTGGGTCTGCCAGACCTGCTCTACACTCCGCTTAGCTACTGAACGGGTTCTCTGCAGCGCGACAGACCGTCGGCATTCTGGTGCCGATTCCCCGCCTTATGCTGGATTGTGAAGTCATACTGCTGCAGGGACAGACTCCAACGCATGAGTTTGCCATTGGTTCCAGCAGCCCGTTTGAGCCAGGTAAGAGGGTTGTGATCCGTGATGATTGTGAAAGAGCGACCGTACAGGTACGATTGTAGTTTTTGTAGGGCCCATATGATCGCCAAGCATTCTTTCTCGGTGGTTGAATACGCTACCTCTTGGGGAAGCAGCTTCCTGCTCAGGTAGAGGATAGGGTGTTCCCCGCCCTTCTCGTCTACCTGGCTGAGAACTGCACCGAGTCCGTAGTCAGAGGCGTCAGTTTGCACCAGGAACGGATGTCTGAAGTCCGGGGCTTGAAGCACGGGAGCGCTGACTAGCGCCTGCTTCAAGGCCTGGAAAGCGGCCTCACACTCCGGGGTCCAACTGACTATCTTGGGGTGCTTTTTACTAGTGGCATCCGTCAGAGGCTTGGCCAGGGTACTATAGGCTGGGACAGACTTCCTATAGTAGCCTGCTGTGCCTAGAAAGGCCTGGACCCGCTTCTTGGTGATAGGCCGAGGCCATGCTAGGATGGCGTCAACCTTCCCAATGTCAGGTCTCAGGGTGTTGCCTTCCACCCAGTGTCCTAAATACTGTACCTCTGTCAAGCCAACTTAGCACTTACTTGGTTTAACTGTCAAATTGGCAGAGGACAGCCTCTCTAGAACCTGCGACAAGTGATTGAGATGTTCGTCCCAGGTGGTACTGAACACGGCAATATCGTCCAGGTAGGCTACGGCAAAGTCTTGCATCCCTGCCAGCAGGTCGTTTACAGCCCGCTGAAACGTGGCAGGCGCATTTTTCATGCCAAACGGCATCACCGTGAACTCAAAGAGGCCGAATGGCGTGACAATTGCGGATTTTTCCCGCGCTTCGGGTGCAAGAGGAATTTGCCAATACCCCTGGCTCAAGTCCATGATCGTTAGATAGCTCGCAGCAGCCAGCTTATTCAACAATTCATCGATGTGAGGCATGGAGTAGGTATCAGTGGTGGTGATGGCGTTCAGCCTCCGGTAATCCACGCAGAACCGAGTTGTCTTGTCCTTTTTGGGGACGAGGACAACTGGGGCAGCCCAGGCACTGCAGGATTTCTGAATCACCCATAACTCTAACATCTCCTCTATCTCTCTCTTCATATCTGCCTGTACCTTAGGCGAGATGCGATAGGCAGATTGCCGGAGGGGCGGATGGGCTCCTGTGTCTACTCTGAACAGCGAGATTGGTTCGCCCGGGGGTACTGGTGAACGTCTGGCTATGCCTTCCTAACACCTCTTGCAGTTGCGCTTCCTGTGAGGGGGCAAGTTGGGGGTTGACATTGACCCCACCTTCGAACCCCCGTGTGTCGGCCAGTAAATCTAAAAGGGGATCTGTCTCTCCTGGGTCCAGCTGGCTACACACTGGTAAAGCATACTACGTTCTGTCTCTGTGGGCTTTCAGCATGTTCACGTGGAAGCTATTTTACCTTCTACCTCCCATGTTTACTAAATATGTAACAGGGGTTACCCGCTTCACTACAGTGTACGGTCCCTCCCATGCGGCTTGCAGCTTATTCTGCTTTACAGGGAGTAACGCATACACTCACTTACCTCATATGCTCGGTCTCTGGCATTGCGGTCATATCACATTTTTTGATTGGCCTGTGCCCGGGCCATGAGTGATTCCATCTTGTCCCTGAATTTAAGGACATAATCAATCACAGACGAGTCGGTGGGGTCACCTTTTCCTTCCCACGTCTCCCGGATCAGCTTCAAGGGACCTCTGACATTCCTCCCATACAGGAGTTTTAAGGGTGATAACCCTGTGGACTCTTGTGGCACCTCTCGGTACGCAAATAACAGGTGAGGCAAATATCGCTCCCAGTCCCCCCCTTGCGACTCGACGAACGTTGAAAGCATCTGCTTCAGCATCCCGTTGAATGGCTTGCAGAGGCCATTGGTCTGCGGGTGGTAGGGGCTGGAGACAATGTGCGTCATTTGGATTTTCGTACAAAGAGCCCCCATAAGGTCAGACATGAATTGTGGTCCCTGCTCTGAGAGCAACTCCGCAGAGAAGCCTACTCGTGAAAAAATGCCGAGTAGCACATCCTCCACTTTGTCTTCCCTTAGGGAGGAGAGTGCGGCAGCCTCTGGATAGCTGGTGGCATAATCCACCACTGTCAAGATGTATTTTTTCCCAGAGCTGCTTGGAATGGGCAGGGGTCCTATTATGTCAACCGCCACCCTCTGGAAGGGTTCACCAATGACTGGCAGCAGACAAAGAGGAGTCCTGCAGGTTCTTCCCTTCTTAACCTTCTGGCACACCGCACATGACCAGCAATAATTAGTCACATCTGACCGAACTCCCGGCCAGTAGAAATGCCGTTGAATGTGATCAAATGTTTTGTGGATCCCTAAGTGTCCTGCCAGGGGAATGTCATGTGCAGCTTTTAGCACATGCCCTCGGTAGGCACTTGGTACCACAAGCCACTTGGCATCCAGGCCTGTCTCCTCTGTGGTGGGCTGTATCGGTTCACTATACAGCTTCCCACCTTCCCAGTACACTTTAAAACTGGCACCGTCTGCGAGTGGCTCAGAGGCCTGCCTTCTGAGTGACTCCAGACTGGGATCGTCCCTCAGTGCCTGAACAAAACCGTTAGTCTCAGCCAGCTGGCCTGTGGTATAGGTGACCAGCTGTTGAGGGGTGCGATCCCTGGGGTTGGAGCAAGGAGGGGGGGCTGCAGCGCCTCCTGCTTGCTCCGAGCTCAGGCGCTTAGCAGTGCTGCTGCGAGTCACTGCTAACACAGGTCATCATCACCATCATTGTCATCATTTACATTAGTTACACATATATTGAGAGCATCATTGTCAATTTCTGTAGTAGAAAATCCAGGATTGGATGGCTGTACGTTAAAACCCAGTACCTTCGTAGGCGGTACTACCACATCCCCTTCCCCCTCCTGTTCAGTCCCAAGGGTGCACAGTACCAGAGGGTTGGCAGGGGTTTCCCGTTGGTTGGCGGCAGGCTCATAATACGACACTAACCTGCCCAGGTCAGTTTCCAGCAACACGGGAACAGGGATATTATCCCAGATGGCGACTACTTTCTCTTGGGGCCCCACAACCTAGTCGATCTCCACACGAGCCTGGGCAATGTGGGAAAGGGTGCCCCCCACTCCTGTGAGGGTGAGGTGCTTGTCAGGGATCAGTGGCGGACACAGCCAGCAGTGAGCCCCTGTGCAAAATATCAATTGTGGGCCCCCCTGACCTGGCAAAAAATGGGCGTGGCTATAACCTGCGGCAAAAAATGGATGTGGATAGAACCTGCGGCGCGTGGCGCCGCTGCAACAAATGGGCGTGGCAGTGACCGGATAAGGGCGGAGCTAGCTGTAATTTAAAGTGATCCCGGGGTGAGAGTGATATGGAGGCTGCCATATTTATTTCCTTTTAAACAATACTAGTTGCCTGGCGGCCCTGCCTATCTATTTGGCTGCAGTAATAAACTGAATTACACCAGCAACAAGCATGCAGCTTAATCTTTTCAGTTCTGACAATATTGTCAGAAACCCCTGACCTGCTGCATGCTTGTTCAGGGTCTATGGTTGAAAGAATAAGAGGCAGAGGACCAGCACGGCAACCAGGCAACTGGTATTGCTTAAAAGGAGAGAAATATGGCAGCCTCAATATTATTCTCACCTCAGGTTCCCTTGAAAAGTGCAACGCAAAGACAGTGGGCCCAAGTTTTGGTGACCCTTTCCCCAGAAAATACATAATGTGAGCAGATTTGCCCAGAAAATACATTCAATCATGTCGGCAGATTTGCCCAGAAAATATATTCAATCATGTCCGCAGATATGCCCAGAAAATACGTGCAATGATGTCGGCAGATATGCCCAGAAAATACGTGCAATCATGTCGGCAGATATGCCCAGAAAATACGTGCAATCATGTCGGCAGATATGCCCAGAAAATACGTGCAATGATGTCGGCAGATATGCCCAGAAAATACGTGCAATCTTGTCGGCAGATATGCCCAGAAAATACGTGCAATCATGTCGGCAGATATGCCCAGAAAATACGTGCAATGATGTCGGCAGATATGCCCAGAAAATACGTGCAATCAAGTCAGCAGAAATGCCCAGAAAATACGTGCAATCAAGTCGGCAGATATGCCCAGAAAATACGTGCAATCATACGTGCGATGACGGGTACATGAACTTAGCAGCAGTTAATTCAGCAGTTGACATCAACAGGGAACTTTGAGTAAAGCCCTGTCTCCTAATAAAAAATTATGCACTATTTACTATACATATAGAAGATATTAGATAGTGAGCTCCTCTGAGGACAGTCAGTGTCGTGACTATGTACTCTGTAAAACGCTGCAGAAGATGCCAGAGCTATATAAATACATAATAATATGATAAGACATTCAACTATGACTATGGTAGGAGTAGTGTGAGCTCCTCTAAAGGACAGTGAGCGACATAACGATGTACTCTGTAAAGTGCTGCAGGTGGGTCGGTGGGCTAAACGATTACCTGGTCGGGAGGGTGGGTGAGCTAAAAGATTATCTGGTCGGGAGGGTAGGTAGGTGTGTGGGCTAATATAATTACCTCTGAGGGTGGGTGGGCTAAAATATTACCTGTGAGGGTGGGTGGGCTAAAAGATAACCTGTGATGCAAAAGATTACCCATGAGGGTGGGTGAGCTAAAAGATTACCGATGAGGGTGGGCTGAAAGATTACCTGGGTCTGGGTGGGTGGGCTGAAAGATTACCTGGGTCTGGGTAGGTGGGCTGTAGGATTACCTGGATCTGTATGGGTGGGCTGTAGGATTACCTGGATCTGGGTGGGTGGGCTGTAGGATTACCTGGATCTGGGTCGGTGGGTGGGCTGTAGGATTACCTGGGTCTGGGTGGGTGGGCTGTAGGATTACCTGGGTCTGGGTGGGTGGGTGGGATGTAGGATTACCTGGATCTGGGTGGGTGGGCTGTAGGATTACCTGGGTCTGGGTGGGTGGGCTGTAGGATTACCTGGGTCTGGGTGGGTGGGATGGAGGATTAACTGGGTCTGGGTGGGTGGAGGATTACCTGGGTCTGGGTGAGCTATAGGATTACCTGGGTCTTAGTGGATGGGTGGGCTATAGGATTACCTGGGTCTGGGTGGGTGGGCTATAGGATTACCTGGGTCTGGGTGGGTGGGCTATAGGATTACCTGGGTCTGGGTGGGTGGGTGAGCTATAGGAATACCTGGGTCTGGGTGGGTGGGCTATAGGAATACCTGGGTCTGGGTGGGTGGGCTATAGGAATACCTGGGTCTGGGTGGGTGGGCTATAGGAATACCTGGGTCTGGGTCTGGGTGGGTGGGCTGTAGGAATACCTGGGTCTGGGTGGGTGGGTGGGCTGTAGGAATACCTGGGTCTGGGTGGGTGGGTGGGCTATAGGATTACCTGGGTCTGGGTGGGCTGTAGGATTACCTGGGGGGGCTGTAGAATTACCTGGGAGTGGGCTGTAGGATTACCGGGGGGGGGGGGGGGGCTGTAGAATTACCTGGGGGGGGGGCCTGTAGGATTACCTGGGGGGGGGAAGCTGTAGGATTACCTGGGGGTGGGCTGTAGGATTACCTGGGGGGCGGGCTGTAGGATTACCTGGGGGGTGGGCTGTAGGATTACCGGGGGGGGGGCTGTAGGATTACCTGGGGGGGGGTTTGGATTACCTGGGGGGGGGGAAGCTGTAGGATTACCTGGGGGGGGAAGCTGTAGGATTACCTGGGGGGCGGGCTGTAGGATTACCTGGTGGGCGGGCTGTAGGATTACCTGGGGAGTGGGCTGGTCGGTCTGGGAGGGTGAAAGATAAGATTACCTGGTCAGGAGGGTGGGTGGACTATTTGCCGAGGCTGGGAGGAGGGCCCGATCACTCCCTCACCTCGGCGGGCCCCCCTCCTGTTATGCGCGGCGCCGAGCGGGAGATACAGCTATTAGTCTCCGGGCTGCAGCAGACACTAGAGCTCCAGCCGCCTGTCCACTCCTGTCTCCTCCTCAGCAATACCGCTCTGCACGCACTGAATCAGGAAGTAGTGCAGAGCGGTATTGCTGAGGAGGAGACAGGAGTGGACAGGCGGCTGGAGCTCCAGTGTCTGCTGCAGCCCGGAGACTAATAGCTGTATCTCCCGCTCGGCGCTGCGCATAACAGGAGGGGGGCCCGCTGAGGTGAGGGAATGATAAGAGTCGGGCCCCCCGGGGATAAAAAAAAACTTAAAAAAAACGCCTGCAATACCTAATGGGCCCCTCAAGAACGGAGCTTGAGGGGCCCCTGTGCGCTTGCACGGCCTACACGGCCGTATGTCCGCCACTGGTGAGTGGCTGACTGCAGGAGCATTTCCTGGCATTGCAGAGGCTAGATTGGATCGGAGCAGTGCTTTTCAGCGCTGCTAGATTTGGGCGCAGCCGGCGCCTCCATAGACTACAATAGGAATCACTCCTATTGCAGCGCTCAGTGAGTAACGTCGGCTCTGTCAGGAGACGGAGACTAGGTTGCTTAAAAAACACAATAATTCGGCCTCCAGCAATCGCTGGAAGCCGAATTATTTCATTCCCTCACTATCAATGTCGGCCTGGAGGAAGAATAGTAATTAAAACGGCCCGGACTTGTGCAGAAGCAGGATCAGCCATATACCGCTGTATCCTGCGCCCAAGTCTACCGGCGGCGATTTCAAATGTACTCAGATTGGATGGCTAAGGAAGCCTTATATAGACAATGTTCTCTTTGCTGCAGCTCACATTTCAATGGCAGCCCTGACAATAGAGAGGCTGCAGCTGGGATATCACACACACCAGTAGCGTTCCTACCTAAGGGCGCAGGGGGGCGTGGCGCACCGGGTGCCAGACAGCCAGGGGGTGTCACCACGACCCCCCTACACCTGACTAAGGAGGGGAAGAGCAGCGCTAGGAGGAGAGGTGACAGCAGGGATAGCGGCGGGGAGGGGGGAGATATCCCCCCCCCCCTCCCTCACCTGGGTCCCCCTCCTTCTGCCTCTCTTCTCCCCCCAAAAATGCAGGCAGTGGGCCAGGGGCAGTAGGCAGCGAGCAGGCTAGCGCGGAGAATACTCATGTTACTTACGCGTATCAGCCTGGAACGCTGCGTCGCCATCACGTGCCTCTTCTGCACCTCCAATCATTGGAGACGCAGTAGAGGCACGTGACGGCGACGCAGCGTTCCAGGCTGATACGCAGAAGTAACGTGAGTATTCTCCGCGCCAGCCTGCTCGCTGCCCACTGCCCCCGGCCCGCTGTCCGCATTTTTGGGGGGAGAAGAGAGGCAGAAGGAGGGGACCCAGGTGAGGGAGGGGGGGATATTTCCCCCCTCCCCACCGCTATCCCTGCTGTCACCCCTCCTTCTAGCTACACGGGGGGGAGCACTATACTACCTAAACTGGGGGCCACTATTCTACCTATACTGGGGGCCACTATACTGGGGGGGCCACTATACTAGCTACACTGGGGGCATCTATGGGGGCCACTATATTACCTAAACTGGGGGGGGCACCATACCAGCCACAATGGAGGCAACTATACTATCTACACTGTGGGCCACTATACTAGCTATACTGGGGCAACTATGGGGGCCACTATACTAGCTATACTGGAGGGCAGCTGTACGGGGGCCACTATACTAGCTACACTGGGGGCAGCAACACTACCTATATTGGGGACAGCAGCTATGCTGCCTATCCTGGGGGCAACTATACTAGCTATATTGGGGCAACTATACTTCCTTCACTGGGGGCAACTAGCTACCTATACTGGGGGCAACTGCTAGCTACCTATACTGGGGGCAGTGGCGGTACCGGGGGGGGGGGGGGTGCTTTGGGTGCTGAAGCACCCCTTAAAATTCTCCAAGCACCCCCCAGCGTGAACTGACTTTCGGCATCTAATAGATGCCGTATCAGTTCACCGCAGCGGCAGAGCAGGGCTATAGTAAAATGTCCGAAGCCCTGCTCTGGAGACTTTGGGAGTTGCTGGCTGCAGAGGATCGTGGGAGCTGCGCACTGGACGGAGGCCGGAACAGGAGCTCTGCTGCAGGTGAGTAAATGTTTTTTTTTTTTTTTTTTTAATTTATATTAGCAGCCAGGGGTAGCATTTATGTTCTGGCCAGGTCTGCTACACGATTGAAGTGTTTTCTGGACAGGTCTGCCACACGATTGCATGTATTTTCTGGGCAAATCTGCCGACATGATTGCATGTATTTTCTGGGCAAATCTGCCGACATGATTGCATGTATTTTCTGGGCAAATCTGCCGACATGATTGCATGTATTTTCTGGGCAAATCTGCCGACATGATTGCATGTATTTTCTGGGCAAATCTGCCGACATGATTGAACGTATTCTCTGGGCAAATCTGCCGACATGATTGCATGTATTTTCTGGGCAAATCTGCCGACATGATTGCATGTATTTTCTGGGCAAATCTGCAGACATGATTGAACGTATTCTCTGGGCAAATCTGCAGACATGATTGAACGTATTCTCTGGGCAAATCTGCAGACATGATTGAACGTATTCTCTGGGCAAATCTGCACACATTACGTGTATTTTCTTGAGAAAACCTGCACAATTATGTGAATTTTCTGGGGAAAGGGTCACCAAAACTTGTGTCCACTGTCTTTGCGTTGCACTTTTAAAGGGAACCCGAGGTGAGAATAATATCGAGGCTGCCATATTTATCTCCTTTTAAGCAATACCAGTTGCCTGGCTGCCGTGCTGGTCCTCTGCCTCTAATTCTTTCAACCACAGACCCTGAACAAGCATGCTTGTTTCTGGTGTGATTCAGTTCACTACTGCAGCCAAATAGATCAGCAGGGCAACTAGTATTGTTTAAAAGGAAATAAATATGGCAGCCTCCATATCACTCTAACCCGGGAGCCGTCACTCCTCTCCTGTCATTAGCTCTGGCTGCAGGTAGTGTTGGGCGAACACCTGGATGTTCGGGTTCGGGAAAGTTCGCCGAACATGGCCGCGATGTTCGGCATGTTCGGGCCGAACTCCCCGAACATCCCGCTTTTGGGGGCCCTATGGGGTCGCAGGCATAAGGGGGGAGCATACCCCGATCGCGGGGGGGTCGGAAATTCCCCCCACCCCCTCCGCTAGCGCTCCCCCCTCTGCCCACTTCCCCAAACAAAAGTTTAATGAAGTAAAACAGTACCGGTCCGGTGGTAGTGGGTGGCTGGCAGTGGGCGGCACTGTTTAGTGAGTGACTGAGGAGGAGGAGTCCGGAGAGTGACGCGTTGAGGGAGGCCGGGCAGCGGGGTACTACTGCTGAACCGCCCGCTGCCCGGCCTCCCTCAACGCGTCACTCTCCGGACTCCTCCTCCTCAGTCACTCACTAAACAGTGCCGCCGATTGCCAGCCACCGACTACCACCGGACCGGTACTGTTTTACTTCATTAAACTTTTGTATGGGGTAGCGGGCAGAGGGGGGAGCGCTAGCGGAGGGGGTGGGGGGAATTTCCGACCCCCCCGCGATTGGGGCATGCTCCCCCCTTATGCCTGCGACCCCATAGGGGGGCAGTATTCGGCCGAACAGGGGCCCTGTTCGGCCCTGTTCGGCCCTGTTCGCGGCCATTTAGTAGTTCGGGGCGAACCCGAACTTAAAAGGCCGAACACCATCAGGTGTTCGGCCGAACTCGAACATCACCCGAACAGGGTGATGTTCTGCAGAACCCGAACAGTGGCGAACACTGTTCGCCCAACACTAGCTGCAGGTGTGCTGTCACTCCTCTCTTGTCTACCTCTGGCTGCAGCTGTGCTGTCACTCCTCTCCTGTCACTACCTCTAGCTGCAGCTGTGCCATCACTCCTGTCACTACCTCTGGCTGCAGGTGAGCAGTCACTCCTCTCCTGTCACTACCTCTGGCTGAAGGTGTGCTGTCACTCCTCTTCTCTCACTACCTCTGGCTGAAGGTGTGCTGTCACTCCTCTCCTCTCACTACCTCTGGCTGCAGCTGTGCCATCACTCCTGTCCTGTCACTACCTCTGGCTGCAGCTGTGCCATCACTCCTGTCCTGTCACTACCTCTGGTTGCAGCTGTGCTGTCACTCCTTTCCTGTCACTACCTCTGGCTGAAGGTGTGCTGTCACTCCTCTCCTGTCACTACCTCTGGCTGCAGCTGTGCCATCACTCCTGTCACTACCTCTGGCAGCAGGTGAGCAGTCACTCCTCTCCTGTCACTAACTCTGGCTGCAGCTGTGCCATCACGCCTCTCCTGTCACTACCACTGGCTGCAGCTGTGCTGTCAATCCTCTCCTGTCAGTACCTCTAGCTGCAGCTGTGCCATCACTCCTGTCACTACCTTTGGCTGCAGGTGAGCAGTCACTCCTCTCCTGTCACTAACTCTGGCTGCAGCTGTGCCATCACTCCTGTCCTGTCACTACCTCTGGCTGCAGGTGTGCTGTCACTCCTCTCCTGTCACTACCTCTGGCTGCAGGTGTGCTGTCACTCCTCTCCTGTCACTACCTCTGGCTGCAGGTGTGCTGTCACTCCTCTCCTGTCACTACCTCTGGCTGCAGCTGTGCCATCACTCCTGTCACTACCTCTGGCTGCAGGTCATCAGTCACTCCTCTCCTGTCACTACCTCTGGCTGAAGGTGTGCTGTCACTCCTCTTCTCTCACTACCTCTGGCTGAAGGTGTGCTTTCACTCCTCTCCTCTCACTACCTCTGGCTGCAGCTGTGCTGTCACTCCTCTCCTGTCACTACCTCTGGCTGCAGGTGTGCTGTCACTCCTCTACTGTCACTACCTCTGGCTTCAGCTGTGCCATCACACCTCTCCTGTCACTACCTCTGGCTGCAGCTGTGCTGTCACTCCTCTCCTGTCACTACCTCTGGCTGCAGGTGAGCAGTCACTCCTCTCCTGTCACTACCTCTGGCTGCAGCTGTGCTGTCACTCCTCTCCTGTCACTACCTCTGGCTACAGCTGTGCCGTCACTCCTCTCCTGTCACTACCTATGGCTGCAGCTGTGCTGTCACTCCTCTCCTGTCACTACTTCTGGCTGAAGCTGTGCCATCACTCCTCTCCTGTCAGTACCTCTGGCTGCAGGTGTGGTGTCACTCTTCTCCTGTCACTACCTCTGGCTGCAGCTGTGCCGTTACTCCTCTCCTGTCACTACCTCTAGCTGCAGGTGTGGTGTCATTCCTCTCCTTTCACTACCTCTGGCTGCAGCTGTGCCATCACTCCTCTCCTGTCACTACCTCTGGCTGCAGGTGTGCCGTCACTCCTCTCCTGTCAGTACCTCTGGCTGCAGGTGAGCCGTCACTCCTCTCCTGTCACTACCTCTGGCTGAAGGTGTGCTGTCTCTCCTCTACTGTCACTACCTCTGGCTGCAGCTGTGCCATCACGCCTCTCCTGTCACTACCTCTGGCTGCAGCTGTGCTGTCACTCCTCTCCTGTCACTACCTCTGGCTGCAGGTGAGCAGTCACTCCTCTCCTGTCACTACATCTGACTGAAGGTGTGCTGTCACTCCTCTCCTCTCACTACCTCTGGCTGCAGGTGTGCTGTCACTCCTCTCCTGTCACTACCTATGGCTGCAGCTGTGCTGTCACTCCTCCCCTGTCACTACCTCTGGCTACAGCTGTGCCGTCACTCCTCTCCTGTCACTACCTATGGCTGCAGCTATGCTGTCACTCCTCTCCTGTCACTACCTCTGGCTACAGCTGTGCCGTCACTCCTCTCTTGTCACTACCTATGGCTGCAGCTGTGCTGTCACTCCTCTCCTGTCACTACCTCTGGCTACAGCTGTGCCGTCACTCCTCTCCTGTCACTACCTATGGCTGCAGCTGTGCTGTCACTCCTCTACTGTCACTACCTCTGGCTGCAGCTGTGCCATCACGCCTTTCCTGTCACTACCTATGGCTGCAGCTGTGCCGTCACTCCTCTCCTGTCACTACCTATGGCTGCAGCTGTGCTGTCACTCCTCTACTGTCACTACCTCTGGCTGCAGCTGTGCCATCACGCCTCTCCTGTCACTACCTCTGGCTGAAGCTGTGCTGTCACTCCTCTCCTGTCACTACCTCTGGCTGCAGGTGAGCAGTCACTCCTCTCCTGTCACTACCTCTGGCTGAAGGTGTGCTGTCACTCCTCTCCTCTCACTACCTCTGGCTGCAGGTGTGCTGTCACTCCTCTCCTGTCACTACCTCTGGCTGCAGCTGTGCTGTCACTCCTCTCCTGTCACTACCTATGGCTGCAGCTGTGCTGTCACTCCTCTCCTGTTACTACCTCTGGCTGCAGCTGTGCCGTCACTCCTCTCCTGTCACTCCTCTCCTCTCACTACCTCTGGCTGCAGGTGAGCAGTCACTCCTCTCCTGTCACTACATCTGACTGAAGGTGTGCTGTCACTCCTCTCCTCTCACTACCTCTGGCTGCAGGTGTGCTGGCATTCCTCTCCTGTCACTACCTATGGCTGCAGCTGTGCTGTCACTCCTCCCCTGTCACTACCTCTGGCTACAGCTGTGCCGTCACTCCTCTCCTGTCACTACCTATGGCTGCAGCTGTGCTGTCACTCCTCTCCTGTCACTACCTCTGGCTACAGCTGTGCCGTCACTCCTCTCCTCTCACTACCTCTGGCTGCAGGTGTGCTGTCACTTCTCTCCTGTCACTACCTCTGGCTGCAGCTGTGCTGTCACTCCTCTCCTGTCACTACCTATGGCTGCAGCTGTGCTGTCACTCCTCTACTGTTACTACCTCTGGCTGCAGCTGTGCCGTCACTCCTCTCCTGTCACTACTTCTGGCTGAAGCTGTGCCATCACTCCTCTCCTGTCAGTACCTCTGGCTGCAGGTGTGGTGTCATTCCTCTCCTGTCACTACATCTGACTGAAGGTGTGCTGTCACTCCTCTCCTCTCACTACCTCTGGCTGCAGGTGTGCTGTCACTCCTCTCCTGTCACTACCTCTGGCTGCAGCTGTGCTGGCATTCTGTGCTGTGCCATCACTCCTGTCCTGTCACTACCTCTGGCTGCAGGTGTGCTGTCACTCCTCTCCTGTCACTACCTCTGGCTGCAGGTGTGCTGTCACTCCTCTCCTGTCACTACCTCTGGCTGCAGGTGTGCTGTCACTCCTCTCCTGTCACTACCTCTGGCTGCAGCTGTGCTATCACTCCTGTCACTACCTCTGGCTGCAGGTGATCAGTCACTCCTCTCCTGTCACTACCTCTGGCTGAAGGTGTGCTGTCACTTCTCTTCTCTCACTACCTCTGGCTGAAGGTGTGCTTTCACTCCTCTCCTCTCACTACCTCTGGCTGCAGCTGTGCCATCACTCCTCTCCTGTCAGTACCTCTGGCTGCAGGTGTGGTGTCACTCTTCTCCTGTCACTACCTCTGGCTGCAGCTGTGCCGTTACTCCTCTCCTGTCACTACCTCTAGCTGCAGGTGTGGTGTCATTCCTCTCCTTTCACTACCTCTGGCTGCAGCTGTGCCATCACTCCTCTCCTGTCACTACCTCTGTCTGCAGGTGTGCCGTCACTCCTCTCCTGTCAGTACCTCTGGCTGCAGGTGAGCCGTCACTCCTCTCCTGTCACTACCTCTGGCTGAAGGTGTGCTGTCTCTCCTCTACTGTCACTGCCTCTGGCTGCAGCTGTGCCATCACGCCTCTCCTGTCACTACCTCTGGCTGCAGCTGTGCTGTCACTCCTCTCCTGTCACTACCTCTGGCTGCAGGTGAGCAGTCACTCCTCTCCTGTCACTACATCTGACTGAAGGTGTGCTGTCACTCCTCTCCTCTCACTACCTCTGGCTGCAGGTGTGCTGTCACTCCTCTCCTGTCACTACCTCTGGCTGCAGCTGTGCTGGCATTCCTCTCCTGTCACTACCTATGGCTGCAGCTGTGCTGTCACTCCTCCCCTGTCACTACCTCTGGCTACAGCTGTGCCGTCACTCCTCTCCTGTCACTACCTATGGCTGCAGCTGTGCTGTCACTCCTCTCCTGTCTATACCTCTGGCTACAGCTGTGCCGTCACTCCTCTCCTGTCACTACCTATGGCTGCAGCTGTGCTGTCACTCCTCTCCTGTCACTACCTCTGGCTACAGCTGTGCCGTCACTCCTCTCCTGTCACTACCTATGGCTGCAGCTGTGCTGTCACTCCTCTACTGTCACTACCTCTGGCTGCAGCTGTGCCATCACGCCTCTCCTGTCACTACCTCTGGCTGAAGCTGTGCTGTCACTCCTCTCCTGTCACTACCTCTGGCTGCAGGTGAGCAGTCACTCCTCTCCTGTCACTACCTCTGGCTGCAGCTGTGCTGTCACTCCTCTCCTGTCACTACCTATGGCTGCAGCTGTGCTGTCCCTCCTCTCCTGTTACTACCTCTGGCTGCAGCTGTGCCGTCACTCCTCTCCTGTCACTACTTCTGGCTGAAGCTGTGCCATCACTCCTCTCCTGTCAGTACCTCTGGCTGCAGGTGTGGTGTCACTCCTCTCATGTCACTACCTCTGGCTGCAGGTGTGCTGTCACTCCTCTACTGTCATTACCTCTGGCTGCAGCTGTGCCATCACGCCTCTCCTGTCACTACCTCTGGCTGCAGCTGTGCTGTCACTCCTCTCCTCTCACTACCTCTGGCTGCAGGTGTGCTGTCACTCCTCTCCTGTCACTACCTCTGGCTGCAGCTGTGCTGTCACTCCTCTCCTGCCACTACCTCTGCTGCAGCTGTGCTGTCACTCCTGTCATGTCATTACCTCTGGCTGCAGGTGAGCAGTCACTCCTCTCCTGTGACTAAATCTGGCTGCAGTTGTGCTGTCACTGCTCTAATGTCACTACCTCTGGCTGCAGCTGTGCCGTCACTCCTCTCCTGTCACTACCTCTGGCTGCAACTGTGCCGTCACTCCTCTCCTGTCACTAACTCTTGCAGCTGTGCCGTCACTCCTCTCCTGTCATGTTCTACCTCTGGCTGCAGCTGTGCTGTCACTCCTCTCCTGTCACTACCTCTGGCTGCAGCTGTGCTGTCACTCCTCTCCTGTCACTAACTCTTGCAGCTGTGCCGTCACTCCTCTCCTGTCACTACCTCTGGCTGCAGCTGTGCAGTCACTCCTCTCCTGTCACTACCTCTGGCTGCAGCTGTGCAGTCACTCCTCTCCTGTCCACTACCTCTGGCTGCAGCTGTGCAGTCACTCTCTCCTGTCACTACCTCTGGCTGCAGGTGTGCCGTCACTCTTCTCCTGTGACTACCTCTGGCTGCAGCTGTGGTTTGGCACAGTGGGAAACATAGGGGCACAAGAGGTGACTGATATGAGATATGTTATTATTTGTTATTTTGGGGACATTTGCTCTAATGCTGGGAATACACGGTTCGTTCTTCTGCCGTGCGTTTCTGTTCTCGAACGTTTTTGCCACTCGATTCTGCAGTAGATTCTCTTATCTTCCGCTTGTTTTCGTACTTTTTTCCAGTCACTTCCAACAGAAAAGGAGCAGCAACATCATCGAAAGGGAGATCGGACGTGTCGGAAATTATCTATTGAACCATCTAATCAGCTAAAAAATGACCACCATCTAATCAGCTAAAAATGACCCGTGTATTCCCAGCATATGTACCGTGTTATCAAAGCGCTATAGCTTATACAATTTAAACCTAATAAAATTTAATAAAATTGTCCCAGCGGAGTGCGCTACCACAAGATCCGGCAAGATCTTAATGCTTATTCACAATCGTTTAAGCGCACATCCTATCCAATGTAAAAGTCCACAGAAAGCACTAAAAAACACTATTCAGGAGCTCCTCAAAGCTGTTCTTTATGCAGTATCTTGCTCTCTTCTATCACTGTCACCATGGACACCTCAACAGTAAGCAGACTCACCAGATGTATTGGCCACTGCTAGACTGTGCCAACCATGCACAAATCCAGGAGCCTCAGTACTTCAGGATCCTGGTACTGCTGTGATGCTGTCCGTTCAGACCACCATCCTCCTCCCCATAATCCTTGCATTGTACCTCATGAGTCACGAGGGAGTGACGAAATCGATCGGGCGGGAGGTTGGACATACCAGGAAGTGAGCGGCCGGTGAAGGCGGTGGAGTCTGCAGGCTGAGTGGAGGGGGAACCGTGAGGACCCACACAAGCTGTGCCTTGCCAGGCAACGGGGGAGAGCCCGTGAAACTCTAAATGTGCAATACAACCTGGAGCATGTGAGTGCAATTTTAACATTAACATAAAAGTTTTAAGTTTTTTTACGGAATTACGCTATGGAGGCTGTTTCTTTGAGGTACAATGCAAGGATTATGGGGAGGAGGATGGTGGTCTGAACGGACAGCATCACAGCAGTACCAGGATCCTGAAGTACTGAGGCTCCTGGATTTGTGCATGGTTGGCCAGTCTAGCAGTGGCCAATACATCTGGTGAGTCTGCTTACTGTTGGGTGTCCATGGTGACGGTGATAGAAGAGAGCAAGATACTGCATAAAAGAACAGCTTTGAGGAGCTCCTGAATAGTGTTTTTAGTGCTTTCTGTGGACTTTACATTGGATAGGATGTGCGCTTAAACGATTGTGAATATTCCCAGCATAAGAGGCATACTTCACAGCATAATATACCAGAACCAAAGGCCTCATGCCAAACTTAGTACACAGAGGACCAATTCTCTGTGCCATACAATAGAACAAAAACAGCC
>NC_090653.1:275132665-275135165 GCF_040937935.1 Hyperolius riggenbachi
CCTACCCGTACCCCCTGAACATCCATTGATTTACGAATCATGATAGCCAATGGCTCCATCATAAGGGCGAAAATCCCCGGTGAAAGGGGGCATCCTTGCCTTGTGCCCCTCTGGATTGGAAAAGACGTCCGACTAGACGTGGGCAATTTAAGGGAGGCAGTAGGAGTTGAATATAAGGCTTGAATTGCTTTAAGATAATTGCCCGTGAATCCGAATTTTTGGAGTACCGAGATCATATATGGCCACTTTATAAGGTCGAACGCCTTTTCCATATCCAGAGAGAGCAAGGCTAATTTCTTTTTTTTTATAACGCAATGGTTTTGGATATTCATAATTTTTCGAATGTTATCAGGGGCCTGTCTATCTGGGATAAATCCTACCTGGTCTTTATGTATCAATCCCGGGAGGACAGTGTTGATTCTTTTAGCTAAAATAGAAGTAAATAATTTATAATCAATGCCCAAAAGGGAAATTGGCCTATAGTTTTTAGGGGAAAGTGGATCTCTATCTGGTTTGGGAATGACAACTATGTGGGAGCTCAAGAAATCTGGTGGAGGAACATTGCCTTTCATAATATCATTAAAAAAACGCAAAAGATGGGGGGACAAGGAGGACTCATATTTTTTATAATAGAGTGCTGTGAGGCCGTCGGGGCCAGGGGCTTTTGCTCTTTTTAATTTTTTAATGGCCTCATGTAATTCTGTTGGGGAAATATCGCTACTAAGAGCGTTGGCTGTTTCTGCGGTTATCACTTTGTTGATAGTTTGATTGATGAACTCAGTTTTGTCGGATGCACCATCATCCGGTTTATTATCTTCATAGAGGGATTTATAAAATTGGGTGAATACTTTGTAGATTTTGTCGGGGTTGGTGGTTACTTTGCCAGTGGCATCCCGAATTCTAATAATACGATTGAGGGTTTGTTGATTTCTAAGCTTTTTGGCTAGCCACTTATCAGGTTTGTTATATTGTTCGTAGGTTATAGCTTTTGTCCATCTAATGGCCTTCTCAGTCTCCCCGTTTAGGATTGTGTCTAGTTGTAATTGAAGATCTTTTATTTGTTTTAGCAGATATCTAGAGGGTTGGGCCTGATTTATTGAGTGTAGGGAGTGGATTTTGAATTCTAAGTTAGAAATGATAATTCCCTTTTCTTTTTTATATTTTGATGAGATTTTGATGAGCTCGCCTCTCACTACTGTTTTATGGGCGAGCCAGCAAATTCCAGGGGTTACATCTTCTGTGTTGTTCTCTCTGAAATAATGAGAGATGCAAGATTGGACAGAGTCTGCAATCTCGGGATTGAGGAGAAGGGCCTCATTCAGCCTCCAAGGGGAGCGAGATAATTTCGGTATAGGGGATGTAAGGACAGTTAGGACCGGGTCATGGTCGGACCAAGCTGAGTGAAGATGTCTCGAGTAAAGTATTGCTGGAGAACAGTGGGCTGAGATTAATATTAGATCGATCCTAGAGTAGGTGTTGTGGGTGGCGGAGAGGAAGGAGTAACCTCTTTTAGATCCATTGGCCTCTCTCCAAGAGTCGACTATGGAATGGGTTTTAAATAAATTATCAAAATAATCTTTACTTTTTTTAATATCGGATTGTCTAGGGGGAACCGATCTGTCCAATCTGTCATTGGGAGTGTTATTAAAATCCCCAGCCCAGATCAGGGAATCGAATTTAAGTGAGGCTAGAATATCTGATATTTTGGAGAGAGAGGCAAAGGATTGATTTGGAGGGGCATAAACATTGGCTATACATAAAATTTTGGATTGGTAGGATCCCAATAAGATGCAGTAGGTTCCCGAGTCATCTTGCAGACTGGAGGTAACCTCGAACGGGAAAGAGTCTGAGAGTAGGATAGCAACTCCTCTCGAGCGTTTTTTGTAGGAAGAGAGGAAAAACCTTGAATATTTTTTATGAAAATATTTTGGGTGTGATAAGGGCCCAAAATGAGTTTCCTGGAGACATAACACATCAGGCGATTGTCTAGTGTAGTCCAAAAATGCCTTAGATCTCCTATGAGGGGAATTTAGCCCATTAACATTGTGGGTTAAGATCTTTATGGGTTTAGAGGCCATAAGGTGGTGTGGAGAAAGCTATCGAGAAGTAAAACACAACCTGAGCAGAGAAATAATCGTTACCATATCGGGTCTGTAGAATATTAGGTGGGCTGGCTTCATCCTGAACTATAGAGTGAGTGTGGGGGGAGGGGTGGGGGGGAAGGGGAACATTACATAAAGAGCACAAAAGTGCCAGAAAGGCTCGAAGGGGCAGTCCCATAGTTGGGCCGCTCCCGCGGTACCTTCCGAGGGGGGCAACAAATCGTACGGGCGGGACCCCCTAAGTAAAATAAATGTAGTAAAATATATGATACCACATTGGACAACTAAAACTTTTAAGTTGGAAGTGGGGATCATTTGAGTCTATTAATGGACCTTGTGGACCTTCTGTCATCTAAATGGTCAGGAGAAAAATTCAGGGGGGCCTTATGCACAGTATA